>NW_027205660.1:465000-737500 GCF_024711535.1 Dipodomys merriami
GTCCTCATATCCTGAGACAGTAAATTCACTGCAGCTCAATACTAAGTGACAGAATTGGCATGCCCTGTGGACATTTGCTCCTAAATCCTGTAACAGTCATTTCTCACTTTTGGCTTCAACCCTGTGACCAGAAGATAAGATGAAGAGAGAAAATACTCTCAGATAAAACAGATATAAAGAACATTGGGAAGTTTACTTATAAGTCCCAACCATAGGAATGACCCTATTAAGATGTCATTCCAGATTATAAAGCAAAGAAGAAAAGAAAGAAGGTGAAAGTGCCTGCTGACTATAATCCCAACTCCTCAGGAGACTGAGATGTAAAGAATTTGAGTTTGAAACTGACCAGTGGAAGAAAGTCCTTGACAATGTTATTTCTTTTTTGGGGGGAGGGGATTTACAAAAGGTTTTATTAACACAAATGGAAAACTAAATTATGTATTACTTCAGTTATTCAAATATATGGCTTAATTTAAATTCAATCATTTACAAACACATCTTAGTATAAAAAACAATGTTAAAAAAAAGCCAGTTTAGCAGGCTGAGATATGAGGATTGGGGCTGAAAGTCAGCATTTTGCACACAAATCCAGGACTCTTATCTCCAATTAAGCAGTATGACAATGTTATTTATAAGAGGTCACAAAAAAACCAGAAATGGGGCTGTGAGTCAAGCTTAATGCAGTACCCTTGAGCAAAAAGAGCTCTTGGACAAGGCCTAGGCTCATAGTTCAACCGCAGGACCGGCCCCCTCCGAAAAACCTGTACCTCAATTTCTTTGTGTATGTATGGATGTATTCCTATAGGTGAAACTCCTGAGTAGCTATGATGAATGGCACCAAGCAAGGAAAATTTTATTCAATACAATGATGTCATAACATAGAGACTGCTTTTATGATATTGCATGTTCCAGGGCTCCCCTCACTGCTCCCAATGTAGCCTGAGGTTTTCTCTGCATCTCAGGCCTGCTGGAGGAAGTCTCCCTCATTGCCTGGACAGGAACACAAAAGACCTCACTCCTGTTCAGTTGTGTACCAAATAACTCCATCTGGGCCAATTAGTGACGTTGTGTGGGCGGGCTCTGAAAGTCAGGATAAAAAGGCCTCTTTTTACCCTTAGCTATCTCTCTTCCCAGTGCTCTGTTTTAACAGGAGACCTTCATTTTTGCCACCTCCCATGGCAGTCCAAATTCTGTGGTCTTATCCTGCTTTTATGAGACTATATTTCAGTGTTCAGATACAGTGCTCAATATAATTCAGAAGGCCTTCAGGTAGACAACTATGGCACTGAACCTAATGAAACTTTTCATTGCCAGCAATGATGGGCCTATAATGTCTCTCCTATGTTTCCAGAAGCGTGGGAAATTCAAGCACATGTTGCTATCAGAAAACTTCCTATTATCTAGGACTGGTGAAGCTTATCAGGTTTTGAAACCTTTGACTTCTCCTAGTTGGGCCCTGAGTGGCTCGGTTTTGGGGTTGTACACAGGGCCTGACCTGCTGACCATGAGCTCAGAGACGAAATCTAGTGCTTTACCACTTTATCACACCTTCACTTCTGCTTTCTCTCTGTGTGTGAGTGTGTGTACGTGCACGTGTGTGTACACACACTAGTCCTGGAGCTTGAACTCAAGACATGAGCACTGTACCTAGTTTCTCTTGTATAAGGTTTGCCCTCTACCAGTTGAACCACAGAGCCGCTTCAGGCTTTTTCCTACTGATGTTGTTCTGAGAAATAAAGCCCAGGGTTTCATATATGCAAAGCACTCTACCCCTAAGGCACATTCCCAGCCCTCTACTTCAAGTTTGTTAGTGTGTTTCTGTCTTTTTTGTTGTTGTTGTCATTGTAGGAGTGGAAATCTGGGTCTGGGTCTGTCCCTTAGCTCTTCAGCTCAAATCTTGTGTTCTACCACTTGAGCCACAGAGCCGCTTCCGGTTTTCTGGTGGTTCATTGGAGCTAAGTGTCTCAAGGACTTCCTGCCCAGGCTAGCTTTGAACCATGATCCTCAGATCTCATCCTCCTGAGTAGCTAGAATGACCAGCATGAGCCACAAGCACTTAGCTTCCACTTTAGTTTTCTTTGTGGTGAATTGGAGATAATAGTCTCATGGTACCTTTTGTGTCAGGGATAGTTTGGAACCCAGATCTCAGCTACTTGAGAAGGCAGGATGACAGACCTCGGTTATAGAACTCTAAGCCGTGGCACTCTGCTGCAATGGGTCCTTGGCTCCATGTGGTGGAGTGCTAGCAATGAGCCCAAGAGGTATGGGTCAGTGCCTAGGCCTGAGTTCAAGGTTCATGACTTAGAAAAAACAAGACAAAACAATTGTCTCCTGTAGACAACTCACTAGATTTCAGTAATACATACTTTTGTCCCTGCCATGGGGACAGAGCTTAGCCTCAATATTCTTTTCTGCACAGTCATGTCAGTTGTGGATTTCTTACAAGGACAATATAAAAGACTGCACCCTTTGAAGGACAAAATACATAACACTCTTCTTTTGTTCGGTCATGGGCTTGAA
This sequence comes from Dipodomys merriami, assembly GCF_024711535.1. Taxonomy (NCBI): domain Eukaryota; kingdom Metazoa; phylum Chordata; class Mammalia; order Rodentia; family Heteromyidae; genus Dipodomys; species Dipodomys merriami. The sequence continues at coordinate 467,521 of NW_027205660.1, forward strand.
ATCTGGGCCTGCACTCTGTCCTTCAGCGCTTCAGATCAAGGCTAGTACTCTACCACTTGAGCTACAGTGACACTTCCAGTTGTCGGGTGGTTTATTGGAGATCAGAATTTCAGCGACTTTCCTGCCTGGGCTGGCTTTGAACCACTATCCTCAAATCTCAGCCTCCAGTGTAGTTAGGATTACAGGTATGAGCCACTGGTGCCCGGCTCCAAATAACCCTCTTTACAGGACTCAGCACACAGCATCCTGTGAAAGACTCAGCACCCAGCACCCAATGCAGGACTCAGCACACTTCACCCCGTGAAGGACTCAACACATAGCATCCTGTGCAGGACTCAGCACACAGCACGCCATGATGGCCCCAGCACCCCAGGAAGGACTCATCACCTAGATGTATCCCACAAGCTGTCATTATATTAGGGTGCTTTCATCAGTATCACCATTCTTTCAGAAACATATTACAAACTGCACAACGTTCACATCTAATGATTCAGAGGGGTATTTTGGGGGGCGGGAATCAGCCACAGGGATTGCACTAAAATGTTGGGGGTACTGTCCTAAGATCTTTTGCTCAAGGCTAGAGATGTATCACTTTGATCCACAGCTCAGAGTTTCACAGTTATCCTGCCAGGGCTGGTATTAAACCCACCAGTGTCAGATCTCAGCCCTCGAGTATCTTGGATGACAGGGGTGAGCAAGCCAGCAGCATCTTGTTCTGTGTGGCTGAGTTGCAGGAGTATACCTCTGACTAAGTCAGATTAGAAGGCAGCTGTCAGAACCAGACTCCTGGCCTGCTCTGTGATGAGGTATTTGAAGTCCTATCCTTATAGAGTTGCAGTCACATTCAATCTTTTTTTCATGCCCATCCTGGAGCTTGAGTAAGAGTCTAGACACAGTCCCTAAGCTTTTGTGCTCAAGGTTAATGCTCGACTGCTTGAGTGAGAGCAAAACTTCTGGATTTTTATGTGCATGTGGTAGTGAGGAATCGAATCCAGGGCTTTGTATGTACTAGCCATCATTATACCAGTGAGCTCCAGGAGTGACATGGGTATGAACAGATAAATGTGTAGATTGGCATATATGTGTGTATATATATATGTATATATATATATATATACATATATGTATACATACATATATGTGTGTGTGTGTGTGTGTGTATATACACACACACATATATATACACATATATATGTATAAAACAAGAGAAAGTTGTCTGCATAGTATGAAGTTACATATATTATTTTACACCCCGTTATTGACATTCAAATTATTCCTTCCACTTTTAAGTATCATGTTTTTGGTTGAATACATAATAAAGTATTAATTGAAATTAGTCAATGTAGTATATTTGTTGTGTATAATTTTATAGTTCACTCATACACTAATTACTACTTTGTTAGTTTTATAAAATTCCGTTCGTATGGATGTATATGAGAATGGGTTTCTTAGAATCTCATGCCAATACTTAGTGGCAGTCCGGGGATTTGACCTCCAGGCCTAATTTTAGGTTTTGGCTATGGCTTCCCTAATAGCCAGCCAAACATGAGTATGCAAATTCATGTACACTTTCTGGGCCTTGTCATTTACACGCAGGATGGTCACAATGCAATGGGAAAAAATGCAAAACCACCTTCTTGAATTTCTCCATTTTATCCTTCTTCTTTTTATTTTATTTCTTGCCAACCCCCAGATTTGAATTTGGGTCCTAGGATCCCAAGGTAGCTGTGGCAGAGATGCCAAGACCTGAGTTCAAGCCCCATGCTTGGTAAAAATAAAATAAAATAAAATAAGATTCTGGCTTGAAATTTGCATCATTTTTCTAGCAGGCCTGGGATTTGAACTCAGTATCTGGGTATCTCTGTGAAACTGTGGGTGAAGGGTAAGCTCACCGTCCTTGAAGACAAGAAATTCAGACCAGTTCCCAGGGACTGAATTGAAGCTCCAGCACTGGAAAAATACATACATGAATTTAGTGAGTATGACGTTTATTACCCTTATTCATTTAGTATTCTTACACATATAACATTTCATTTATTATATCCTATCACACAGGATATATTTGCATATGAAGTATACATCCTTATTTGACCCAGGACATTTTTTCAGGAAAAAAAAATGTGTCAAAAGTGGCTTCGTACTCCATGAATAAACTTTTGGCAATGCTGGGATTTCAACTCACAACCTACAATGCCCAATCCATAAATGGGGTCACAATCATCACACCAACCTCTTACAAACTGAGTTACCAGGAAGTACTAAGGATCTGTTATCAATCCACAGTAGTGCCATATCTATCTATCTATCTATCTATCTATCTATCTATCTATCTATCTATCTATCTATCTATCATCTATCTATCTATCTATCTATCTATCTATATCTATATATATATATAGAGAGAGAGGTATAGATTGCTGTATATATATGCATATATCTATGTAGAGAGAGAATGTGAGGATACCAATAAATTATATATATATAGTTACCAATAATTAGTTATCAAGTTATGTCTCCATTTAATGAAGTATCATAGTTGAAAACTTATAAAAGCATTAATTAAAATTAATCAATATACTTCCATTAGGGGAATCATAACATGGTGCTAGAAAGGAAAATGTAAATGTAATAATTTTTGTGTGGCTTTCTAAAATAGAATCATGGATTAACTTCAAATTTAATTACTTTTATAACATTCCACTAGCATTCACATAAATAGGAATAAGTTTGTCAGGATCTCCCTCCATTTGTTTGTGGCAGTCCTGGCATTCGTACTCCAGGCCTGGGAAGTTTACTTTGAATGCAAACCATTGGAATGACACTGAAGATTTCAGATTGTCACGATTCAAAAAAGAACAACAAGAGGAAAAGAAATCCAGGTGTCAGGGGCTCCTGTATATAATCCTAGCTCCTCAGGAGGCTGAGATGTAGAGAATGCCAATTTGAATTCAGCCACTGCAGGAAAGTCCACAACACTCTTATTTCTAAGAGATCACAGGAAAATATCCCCAAGGGTTGTGTCTGTGGCTCAAGGGCTGAGAGCTACCCTAGAGAAAGAGGAGATCAGGGATAGGGCCTACGCTCATATTTCAACCCGAGTCCTGCCAAAGGAAAAAAAAAAAGAAGGCAATAAATCCATGTCTCTGTGTACTTATGAATGATGTATGAATGATGGGCATTCATCAGGTTGCCAATGACCAGACCCCCAACCTGGCAAGCTGGGACAAGTCCTCAGAGAGTACTAAGCCTGAGCCAGTAGCTTGAACAAAGCATCCTTCTGTGCCATTTAATAACTGAAACCCAGAAGGCTTGCCTTGGCTGGGGTATGCAACGGGTGCATTATGTTCTGGCTGAAGTGTCCCATTGGGACATCTAGCAGCCAGCCGCTGCTTCCAGGGAAACCACTGTTCCTAGGCTGTAGGAGTTGTAGAAAGTTCTGGCAACATATTCCTTATCCATCTGTAATTTGTGATTTCTGAGGCCTGGTGCTATCACTCCTTCATTATTACTCATTGCCGAGTCTCACACTGGTCCCAAATCCTGGCAAAGATGTGAAATGGCCAGCGACTTCTGTGCTGAAAAGAGTATTCCAATAAATTCCACCCTCATAGTTCCTGTTAGAGGTAAGCCTTGGGCTGTGAATGTGGCTAAGTGGTAGAGTGCTTACCAAGCAAGCTTGAAGCCCTGGATTGGATTCCTCAGTACCACATAAACAGAAAAAGCCGAAAGTGTCACTGTTGCTTAAGTGATAGAATGTAGCCTTGAGCAGAAGCAGCTCAGGAACAGGCCCAGACCCTGAGTTCAAGCCACAACACTGTCAAAAAATGTGAGCTTGGTGAGACATACACTTCTGGAACTCAGAGGACAGCCGAGGTTATAGGTAAGAGGCAGAGGGAAGGTGGTGGTGGCTCACCCTTGTAATATTAGCACTCAGGAAGTTGAGATATGAAGATTATAAGTGCAAGCAAGTGCAGGCAGGAGTCTTTATGAGACCTTTCTCCAATTAAGCACCAAAATAACAGAGCTGTGGTTCAATAGTAGAATGCTAGCCTAGAGCATAAAAACTTAGGGATGGCATCCAGGCCATTAATTCAAACCCCAGGACTGACACACACACACATAGACACACACACACACACACACACACACACACACACACACACACACACACACACACACACACACTGGAAATTCTACTTACCCATCAAAAAGAATATTGTACCATTTGTACCTCTCATTTCTTATGTCATCTGCCTGGTATCTCATTGCCATCATATTGTCCCTGTACTGCACTAACTGACACATGCAAACTGATGTAAAAGATTTTCAGGGTTATGAGATAACCATAGATTCCTGAGTATGAGTTCTCTGCTCATTTTCTTTGTCTATTCATGCCTTTGAGTAGTGATTGTACAGATTCATTTGTACCATTTGCTACACAGAAAAGAGATGAAACATACATACATACATATGTATGTATGTATATATATAATTATATACATACACACATTTATATATACATGGATATAAGCACACATATTGATATATATTAAATACTTGAGTACATTTTATCTTTTCAAGAATTATGGAGCTAACAAATATCACATGCATTTTCCTTCCTTTTCAATTTTTTCAAAACATAAAGAATTTTGTCTCTTTTGAATACCTAATTTTTAAGAGAATGTCACCATCTCTGATTTGTCAGTGGCCTTGAAATTAGATGTTCAAATAGGACAAAATTATTTAGACTTTTTGTGGAAGAACGGAATATTACTAGGGTTCTATTCATGGGTTCTCTGCTTGCTAGACAGGACTTTGTCTGTATAGCACCAAGCAGCTCAACTACTTTTTCCATACTTATAGTCCATTTTATTTACTTGAGGTCTTCAACTTTTTGCCCTGGTCTGATCTTAGATTGACTGAGACTTTGCTACCTATGCCTCATAACATAATTAACTAGGATTACAGATGTGAACCACTATGGCCAGTTCATTTGTTGAGATTGTTGTCCTGGCAGTTATTTCTCTGGACTGGCAGCAGACAACGAGGCTTATCTTTTCTGCTTCCAAATCAGCTGGGATTTCAGATGTGGGCTACTATTTATGGTGTACATGACACCTTCTGTTTTGTGTTTCTTTGTTTTTTTTGTCGGTCGTGGGGCTTGAACTTCGGGTGTGGGCACTGTCCCTGCACTCTTCAGCTCAAGGGGAGTGCTCTACCGCTTGAGCCACAGCACCAGTATCGGTTTTCTAGTGGTTTTATTGGAGATAAGAGTCTCATGGACTTTCCTTCTCAGGCTGGCTTTGTACCGTGATCCTCAGACCTTAACCTCCTGATAGCTAGGATTTCAAGCTTGAGTCACCGGTGCCCCGCACACCTTCTGTTTTTCAGCAGCAGTTTTAATAGTAAAAATGCTGAATAGAGGGGTTATATTTACATGAGCAAGTTAATGAGTACATTTTCTATCAAGCATTGTTACCTCCTCCTTAGTTTTCCCCTAACCTTCCACTCCCACCTCCACAACTATACTCCCCCCTCTTCCCTTCCTCTCTTCCTGCCTATATTGTAAAGATCCTTTTTCAACATAGTATCTTGTGCATCTCATTGTTGCAATGGGTCAGCCTGTACCAATATTTAACTATTTTTCCCATCCCCTCCCCAAGCTAGAGAAGGGTCTATACAAGATGCAGGGCACCGATATTAAATACAGTGAAAACAGGGGTTACACTATGGGGGAGGAACATAAAATGAAAAAAAACACATGGTAGAATATAAACCCTATCTTGGGGTTCATTTCGCTTAACATCATCTTATCTGGTCTTATGTACATAGCTTTTGAACTTTCATGCTTGTCTGAGACATATAATAGTTATTGCAAATAAAGGAAACCATAGAACCTATGTTTCTTTGGCTTTGGCTTACTTCACTTGATATAATTTTTTCCAGGACTCCATTTAGAGCTCCCCTATGATCCAGCAATCCCATTTTTGGCATTTGCCCAAATGTTCACAAACAAGACCATACTAAGCTACCGGCAGAACTACGTTTATTGCAGCATTATTTGCCATAGCTAAGATATGGAACCAACCAAGATGCCCCTCATAGATGAATGGATCAAAAAAATGTGATACACACACACACACACACACACACACACACACACACACACACACACACACACACACACACACAATGGAATTCTCTGCCTCCATCAGAGAGAATGACATCACCCCATTTTCTGGGAAATGGAAAAACACAAAAACAATTGTATTAAGTGAAATAAGCCAGGTTCATATAACCATAGGTGCCATGGTTAATCTTACTTGCAGTAAATAGTACTTGGTACCATATAACCATAAAAGAGGATGTTATGTGAAATGAACCCCAAGATAGGGACAAAAATGATTTTTATTCCATGAGATTCTTATCTCTACATAATCCCCCAAATAAAGTTGGAAGGGGAGCTGTCATTCAAATACAGAGCACCACCCTTAAGGGAAAAAGCCTAAGTGACAAGGTAAGGTCCTCAGTTTAAACCATAATATCAGCACTCAAAAAGTTGATTTCTTTTCCTTGAGGTTTTTATTAAATTGCTCAGAAAATAATCGACGTTGTATTTATATTTAGCATTAATATTAAAATCATGTTATATTTATTTATGTTGTTCTTTATTTTCTTAAATTTATTTACAGATTGATATCCAGTAATGATAAGAGATGATTACTGTTTCACAAGTTTTTATGTCAGTTGAATATATGGATGAGAGGTGCATACAAGGAGTTTGGACTGAAATAGATATTTGTAAGCTCTTCACATAAAGCATTGATAGTTGAAGGAGCTGTGGGCATGTATGAGATAAACTAAAGAAACCAGCAAGGAAAGATAAGTTATGATTCTGTAAAGCACACAATTTTGGAATAAAAATACAAGGAAAATATGTGGCTTTGTAACCCACCTACACTTTTGATTCCTTATTTCTAGCAGAAGGCATTTCAGTTAACTGTATTTTACAAAGTTAAACATGATTGACATTTAATACTAACTGACCTCTGCCTTAGGTAAGCAATAATTCTAGCCTGGTGCCAGGGGCTCATGCCTATCATCCTAGTTACTCAGAGAGCTGAGACCTCTAGATCCTAGTATAAAGCCGGTCTGGAGAGGAAAATTTGTGAGACTTTTTTGTTCAATTAACCATGATAAAATTGGTAGTGGCACTGTGGTCAAAGTGGCAACACTAATCTTGAGTAATAAATCTAAGAGACATTACCCAGGCCCTGAGTTCAAGCTCTCTGAAATTATTCTTAAAATACTTGTTCTCAGTAATTTTTTAACTTTTCTAGAACACTGTTTTAAACTTAAAGATTTTTTATTTGATGTTGTAAGAATTTATTTTTAAGATGTTCAGAAAAAAATTATTTATAGTAATAACTGATTTGTATTGCTTTGTATTACGTATTGCTTCTACAACAATAGATCAGCTGGAAAGTAGATGGCCAAACCCCTCCTCCACCCACCAAAGTTGTAAAGTTCATTTTTCGTCATAATGATTTGTACATCTCATTGATGCAATGGGTCCACCTGTATTCCTAATTAAACGATTTGTTTTTGCCCTTCCTCTCCACAAATTATACAAACAACAAATACAGTGAAAGCAGGGGTTATACCATGGGGGAGGGGCATTCAAAGCAATATAGAAATCATCTTATAAATATGTTAGAAACAACTGGATGAAAGAAAAAAATTGAATACTTATCTTGGGGTTCATTCAACTAGCATCAACTTCATTTGACCTTTTCTGCTTGACTCAGACATGTACTAGTTATTGAAAATAAGGGAAACCATGGGACCTATGTTTCTTTGGGCTTGACTTACTTCACTTAATATAATTTTTTCCAAGTCTTTCCATTTCCTAACAAATGGGATAATGTCATTCTTTTTGATGGAGGCATAGAATTCCATTGTGAATATATACCACAGTTTCTTGATCCATTCATCTACTTAGGGGCATCTGGGTTGGTTCCATATCATAGATATGGTAAATAATTCTGCAATAAACATAGGTGTGCTGGTAGCTTTAGTATGGTCTTGATTGTGATCATGTGGGTAAATGCCCAAAGTGGGATTGTTGGGTGATAGGGGAGCTCTATGTGGAGACTTTTGAGGAACCTCCATACTGCTTTCCAAAGTGGTTGAACAAGTTTACACTCGCACCAACAATGTAGTAAGTTTCCCTTCTGTCCACATCCCCCCCAGCATCTGTTGTTATTGGAGTTCTTGATTATAGCCATTCTAATTGGCGTGAGGTGGTACCTCAATGTTTTTTTCATTTGCAAATCTTTTATGGCTAGAGAGGTTGAGCATTTCTTCATGTGTTTATTGACCATCCTTCTTTCCTCTTCAGTGAAGTTTCTCTTTAAGTCTTTAGCCCACTTAATAATTGGGCATTTGTTTTTCTGAGGATTTGTTGTTGGGGGATTTAATTTTTTGAGTTCCAGGTATATTTTAGGTATACTTACATATATTTTAGATATTTTAGATATGAGTTCCACGTATATTTTAGATTTGGCCGTTGTATGGCTAGTGCAGATCTTCTCCGAATCCGTGTGCTATCTAGTGATCTTGCAAGCTATGTCCTTTGAATTGAAGAAGCTCTGCAATTTCATGCAATCCCATTTGTCCCATTTGTCTTTGATTTTTTTTTTTTGTATTTCTGGGTCTCTATTAAGAACATTTCGGCCTGTGCCAAGGAGACCTAGGGTTTCTCCTATTCCGTCCTGTACTGTTTTCAGAGTAAGACGTCAAACTTTTAAAGTTTGAAGATCTTTGATTCATGTTGAATGGATGTGAATAGATTGAGCTGTTGCATACATTCGTGTGTGTGTGTGTGTGTGTGTGTGTGTGTGTGTGTGTGTGTGTGTGTGTGTGTGTGTGTGTGTGCGTGTGTGTGTGTGTGTTTGTGTGGAGGGTTATGTGTATCATTGAAACCAGTGATAAGGAACTTGGTTCTTTTTTCTGAGATATACATTATGGTGTTTCTTTGTCGGTGTTAGGCTGATTGCTTGCCTTTGCCTGATGTGTACATTCCAGCTCAATTTTTCAATTAATGTTTCTTAAGTATTATTCAACATGTAGTGCTCTGATATTGCTTTGTCTTTTGTCTGCCATCTAGGATCTTCTTTTCCTCTTAAATGTTAACATTCAATATGAATTTTACCTCCTGACTGATTTTCCCCTTTTTATTTGCATTTTGAAATAAGTATGATAATACCTTTGATCTCTGTATTCATGAAGAAAAACCATTTTGAATTCTTTGTTTAATGTAATAACACCTGGACAGATTTGTTAGCACCAAGACCTTTAATTATCTTTTGTAGTTTTAGTTTAAAATACCCCTCCTCCATGTTTTTAGCATTGGTAGACAAAGAATTCCCACAATGTCTCACAACTTTTATCTTTCACTTTCTCTATGCTTGTTTGTCCCTGCTAAATTTTTCTGGATGCCTGTATTAGCTACCCCAAACCCAGCAAAGCTGTTGACGCTACCCAATTTCGTGCCAGTACAACTCAGCAATTGCAGTCACAATTACCCTTTCCCTGTTACTCTCTTTCTCTGCCACTCATTTTGCTACCCATAATTCTGAACACCATAGTAACAGCCATCTGATCCCTGACAACCCTGTCGCTGCTACCATATTCCCAAACAATGCAAGGCAAGAGTAGGAACAGACAGTCGACTTTGGTACTCCTCTTGCAGGAACAATGGGATGTTATTCCTCAGGTATTTGTCATGAGGGACTAACTAGTGGTGGAAAGAAAAGAGGTTACTCAGAGGGGACTAAATCCAAGGATATCAACTTATAACTTGTTGCTAGAGAAAGCAGGCCCTAAGGTGAAAGTTAATGAGAAAAGAAAATTTGACAAAAATATTAGGGATGATAAAAAAGGATTAGCTTAGACTCTTGTGCCAGTGATCTGAATTATTTTATGACATAGATATGTAACTACTTGGCATTTTCAAAAGTATATGATGCTGCACATTTATGTGGTACTTATATTAATTTACGAAATAGTTGCATATGATCATGTTAATGATATTCAATAGTTTATGCTTTATGATATGCTCATTACTCTGCCTTTGGCATTATGAATTGAGCTCCCTAAAAATAAAAAGGCTTAAGGACAGCACATAGGCTCCGAGTACAAGGCCCAGGACTGACACAAAAAAAGTGAAGAGAAGAGGAAAGGACAGAGGGAGAAAACGAGGAAAAGAATGAAGAAGGGAGAACATGAAATCCTTGGTTTGGAGTCCCTGGATCAAGGGAGCCAACTATTCACAATCTATGTGGGGACAGTTATGGAGCCTAAAGTAGTATGTAGGACCAAGCCACTGACCCCTCAGCAACTTCATCACAGCCAGGAGCTGTGTGATCACCGACTATAGAGGGAACCAGCCTCGGGTAGAACCTAGGGCTCAGGGTGGGTCACCAGGTTTCAATTATCCCCAGCCTCATTGAGTTTATTTTCTGGTCAGATCAGAAGAAAGTTTCCAAGGGCTAGGGAGGTAATTGGAGTGAGAGAGTTTCAAGGGGGGGGCAAAGGATAAGTAAGAATTTGAAGAGGGAGAATGATCCTAGGTCAGGTGTGTCAAGACATTGTAGCCATGACCTCACCTGACAGCATAGACTACCAGCCTTTGATCCAGCCACACTGCTATTAAAAGTCTTGGCTTGGGTTCATCATTGACAACCTGGCTGCCGTTCACTGCAGGATGCCTGTGCAGTATATCCTTAGGGACTAGGACATTCCAGGGCTCAATCTGACGATACCCCCCCCCCGTGTTCATTCCTTCACCAAAGACTGAGGTAAGCATGCCACTGCCAAAGGACAGCCTGGGAATGAGGGCAGGAAATGGGTCTCTTGGCTGGCTAAGTCTTTAGTCTAGATGGCAGATCTGGGATTCAGAGAGGCAGGCAGAAGGTGGGGCAGAGCTGGGTAGAGGTTGGTGGGAAAACCAGAGTCACTGGGTTCTGAGAAGGGTTGTTTCTTTGATAATACTCACAACATAGGAATATTTCTGGGATAGAGAAGCCCTTTTCACCACCCCATTTGGGACCTAGATCCCGCCCAATCTCCGTCCCTTGACCAGGAATCCCTTTGGTTCCCATATCATGTGGTTGGATAACTAGACCTTACCTCACTGCCCAGTGTTTAGGCAGGACAGTGAGAGATCCTGAGTCTTTGATAAGGTCATGGGATCTTCAGTATGAGATTGTTCTTCAAAGTCCCAAATTGGTGCATGGTCAGTCCCATCTAAGACTGCCATGATGTAGGACATAATATCTAGGGAATCTGAGCTGGATGGGGTCTGTTCTGGTAGTTTTGAGTATTATGTGTTAGATTTGAGCTCCCGTGTGCCCACTTGCTTCCCTTTCTGTGGTTGGTCTATGCTAGACAAAGCTTGAAAGGAGGGCGTGGATCTTGTCTTTTATGCTCCAAGATAGCACTCTACCATTTGAATCACAGCTCCACTTCTAGCTTTTTTGGGTGTTTAATTGGAGATAAAGAGTTCTCACGGGCTTTGCTGCTAAGTGGCATCCAACTGCAGTCCTCAGATTTCAGTCTCCTGAGGGGAGACGATGACAGGCATGGAAACGTTTTTTTTGGCTGGGTGCCAGTAGCTCATGGCTGTTATCCTAGGTACTCAGGAGCTGAGATCCCAGGATCACGGGTCAAAGCTAGCCTGGTCAGGAAAGACCCTGAGAGTCTTACCTAAAAGGAAATTCCAGAAAACCAGAAGCGGTGCTGGGTCTCAAACAATTGAGTGCTTGCATTAAGCTAAAGAGCTCAGGGACAGCACCCAGCCCCAGAATTCAAGGCCCACAACATAAAAAAGAAAGAAAGAAAGACATCTTTGCCTGCAAATGATGGTGGAGGTGTGGGGGTGTGGGGAGGGTGCTGTGTTTGGGAGACCAAGTGCTGGCCTCGCTATACAGACATTTGTAAGAACTCCCCAAGTTTGCCCCAGTTTGAAGCCACAGCTTCAAGAGGACATGTCCTGTGACAGGTAGGGAGTAGGTGAAGGGGTGCAGGTGTGAGATTGTTATGTCTTTACCTCTTCCATTGAAGGATAGATTTGGATGCTGGGTATCAAAATCTGAATGAAGGGTTGCAAAAAGTTTGTGGCCTGACGAGATGGGTTTCCTCTGTCTATATGAATGTGGCTGAAGCCAGAAGCCACCAGTGGCTCACAACTCTCATCCTAGCTACTCAGAAGGCTGAGATGTGAGGACCGTGGTTACAAGTCAGCTTTAACACTCATCCTAGCTACTCAGAAGGCTGAGATGTGAGGACCGTGGTTACAAGTCAGCTTGGGCAGAATAGTCTGTGAAACTTGATGATAGACCACTAGAGAACAGGTATTGTTGCTTTGGCTCAAGTGGGAGAGTGCTCACCTTCAGCTGAATTGCTGAGGGACAGCACCTTGGCCCAGAATTCAAACCCCTTGACCAACAACAAAAAGAGGTGACAAAGTTTTCCACATAGCAGTGTGTATGATAGGAAATGCCATGCTGGTCTATGAGACATTTAGATATGTGTGAGACTTAATGTTTTGTCGACAATGGGTCTGATATCGGTACTGCCACCTTCTAGGGGTGGGATCTGATCCTAATTGAGGAAGTTCATGTTTCTGTTCTCAGGGACTGCTGAATCCTTGGGCTATCCTGTGTGTGTGTGTGTGTGTGTGTGTGTGTGTGTGTGTGTGTGTGTGTGTGTGTGTGTATGTGTGTGTGTGTGTGTGTGTGTGTGTGTATGGGTGTGTGTGTATGTGAGTGTTTGTCTGTCTGTCTGTCGGTCTGACTGTGTCTGTGTCTGGTTCTGTTTGGAGGTAGAAGACCTGGGCCTAGGGGGTGTCCCTGAGATATCTTGCTCAAAGCTATAGCTCTGACACTTGAGCCACAGCTCCACCTGTGGCTATTTGGTGGTTGTGTAGATAGGAGCCTCACAAACTTTCCTGTGTGGATGACTTTGAAAGTGATCCTCAGACCTCAGCCTCCTGAGTATCTAGGATGACAGCAAGAAGCCACCCATGATGGTTCTGTGTTGTGTGTGTGTGTGTGTGTGTGTGTGTGTGTGTAGATATTGCTTGGAACAAGGAGAGCTGGAGCCTTTGGTAATTTCTAATCCCTGTTTTTGGGGGGTGCATGCGCTTTGTGGCTGAGGTCTAGAGGCCTGGAAGTTTGAGATGTTTGAAGGGGACTCAGCACCTATAAATTATAAGAGCAAGGGATCTTTGTGACCTGCAACTGTCTACTCCCTTGGGACTGGTTGGTGGCAGAGGGAGCACGGGAGGACCAGGGGGTGGAGCCCATAGGGGTTGGCTCCCCAGTGGTACAGAGAGCGTGGTCAGCACTTAGTAAGGCTGTGAGCCCTGTTAGTATGGACTTTATTGGCATGGGTCACACTCTGGGTCATCTCATCATGACGTCTGATGGGCAAGGCCGAACCTACTTTAAATCTTGACCTGTGTTCTTCAGATCTCAGCCTCCTGAGTAGGTAGGGTTATAGGGATGAGACTCTGGCACCGGGCCTCAGATTCTTTTTGGTATATTAGGGTTTGAACTCAAGAGCTTAGGCTTTCCAATCAGGTCTTCTTCCATGGGAGCCAAGCCTTTCTGTCTTGGGTATTTCTGAGATGGAGACTCCATATATGCTCAGGCTTGGCTGGATCAAGGTCCTCCTATGACAGGCATGGTCCACCATGCCTGGTCCTCTGTAGTTGCGATGGTAGATATGTAGCACCATGCTCAGTCATCGGTTTAGATGGTTGTCCTAAACTCAGTTCACAGCAGCCAATTCTTGACCAGAGTTGAAGCTCTGGGTTCGGCCTTGAACCATTGGTCCTTAGTCTTCTCACAGGACAGTTGTGAGGAAACAAGGGATCAATACAAGGGGAACTCTGGGGCAGGGCCAGGCATAGATGGAACGTTCATCAGATAAGTTTCTTGGCAATTCTGTGAGCATATAACAGGAAGATACTTGGAAAGGACTAAGAAGGGGCCTGTTATTTTTCATGCCACAGGTGTGGGATTTGGAAACAAAACATGGCTCTCTTTCATCCTTATCCTATCCCCATAAGGAAGGAGATCCTTCACTATTCAGCTTTGCAGCTGGGGAAAAAGAGGCACGGAAAAGCTGGATGACCTACTACTCATGACCCCCAGATGATAGGAAACTCGGCCTGACTTGTCTGCCATGCTCCCTAGGACAATGGGTGCTATTCAGTTCATTTCTTGTGGTGGGAAGTCCACTTATTGTCAATCGTGAGGCTTAAACTCTGGGCCTGCGCACTGTCCCCAAGCTGCTCAGATCAAGTTTAGGTCTCTACCACTTGAGCCATAACACCATTTCTGGTTTTCTGGTGGTTCTTTGGAGATAAGCATCTCAAAGACATTCCTGCCTGGGCTGGCTCTGAACCATGATCCTCATATCTCAGCCTCCTGTGTAGTTACTATTGTAGGCCTGTGCCACCGGCATCCGGCTTAAGTATAATTCTCTCTCTCTCTCTCTCTCTCTCTCTCTCTCTCTCTCTCTCTCTCTCTCTCTCTCTCTCTCTCTCTCTCTCTCTCTCTCTCTCTCTCTCTCTCTCTGTCTCTCTCTCTCTCAGTAACATGTTGAATGTGTGCTGGAGGTTTTGGCTCAGCGTCCCCATGTGGCTGGGACCCAAGGTGACCCTATCATTCTGGAGGTAGGCTGTGTGTCAGGATCATTTGTGCTTGGACTTTGGAACTAGCTTCCTTAGGTAAGCCCCTCTGTTCCCGGGGTAGACCGTGATGGTTACTCATTGTCAGTCTGTCTGCTGAGTCCTTCCCCACTACCCTCTGCTAAGACAGTTAAAGGAAAGTGGATGAGCAGGCATCACATTTTCCAACTGCACAGCACTATCCCGAGCCTCTGATCCTCACTGCAACCTATCTGGCCAGACCCTAATTATAAGAAACTGAATTCACTCTATGTCTACCTCACATTGCTGCAGTGTGTCACTTCGGGGATAGGGGGCAGTGTGCAGAGTAAAGACCCCAGATCCGACATCTCTTGGGGGACATTTGTTCTGTAACAGCACGAAGTCATTGCTGTGGATAAGGGGGAAGCCAGCATCAGACCGAGCCAGAACAATGCTCAAAGGTAGGTAGGCTATTGAAGTATCAAACCGACCCATGTCTGCTTCCCACTCACCAAAAGGAGGATGCAATGCAGGTAGCCCAGCACTGGCCCTAGGGGACTATAAATGGATGGTGGTGGTCAGATGCCAGTGGCTCTCGCCTGTCATCCTGGCTATTCAGGAGGCTGAGTGCTGATGGTCGTGACTCAGAGCCAGCCTAGGCAGGAGAGTCTGTGAGATTCTTATCTCCCATAAACTACCTCCTCCCCCCCCCCCGAAAAAAGCCAGTTGTAGTGCTGTGGCTCAAGTGATAGAGCCTCAGCCTTAAGTAAAACAAGCTCAGGGATGACACCCACTCCCTGAATCCAAGACCTGGGACTCACAAAAAATAAAATAAATGAATAGTGGGCACATGTTATCTTACTACCAAGAAGGATGGATTCATTCTTCTCTCCAGTACTTGTAACCAAAGTAAGTGGCTTCCCTTGATGTTCCTCTAAACATCTCCTTCTGTCTATTATTTCTCCTGGATTCAGTTGCAGGATAGAATTCAGATCATCCCACTTGATATGACCTTAAGTACCCTCCCCTGCCCACCTTTCTTGGGGTGGGG
The DNA here is from genome assembly GCF_024711535.1 of Dipodomys merriami. NCBI lineage: Eukaryota > Metazoa > Chordata > Mammalia > Rodentia > Heteromyidae > Dipodomys > Dipodomys merriami. The sequence goes on from NW_027205660.1 coordinate 483,294, forward strand.
ATCGTGGATGTATTCACCACTGGGTGAAAGAAGCACCAGAGAGTTGGGGGTAGGTATCCCTGAAACTCATACACACATACACACACACAAACACACACACACACACACACACACACACACACACACACTCACCTAGACCAACTCTGACTAGCCTTTTCCAAAGATACTTTATCTCCTTGGGTTAACTGACCTAGGAGAGGAACTTGATCCCCTATAAATGACTATTTTAAGTAGGGCTTGCTAGTTGACACGAGATAAACAGAAGCTCAAAGGAAAAGTTCTGGACCCTCTGGTTCTGGCTCACACTTGACATCCTGGCTCGTTGGTAGGCAGAGATCTGAGGATCAAAGATGGAAGCCAGTCATAAGCTAGAAAGCCGATAAGACTCTTCTCTGCATGGAACCACCAAAAATCCAAACGTGGAGTTGTGGCTCAAGTGGTAGAGTAGCAGCCTTGTGCATGAAAACTCAGAGAGACAGCTCCCAGATCCTCAGTTCAAACCCACACAAGAAATGGCCCCATTTGTTGCCCCCAGACTGCCTGGGCCTCAAGTGCCCTCTCACAGAGTGTGATACCGCACTGGTCCCTGGGTAGTGTATCAGAGTCTTCAGAAATTAGGTGGTGAAAAGCAGGCCTTCCCCTTTGTATGCTCTCAACCACACCAGCTTGAGGCAGAGCATGACAAGGCCAGCAGCCTGCAGAGCAGAGAAGATCCCCCTCTACCAGGGTGATTGGAGCAGGCTTCTTAGAGGCAGTACTTTAAAGGGGGTCTTGCTTAACAAGGAGGATGTGACATGTAGCAAAGAGAGAAAAGATGCCATAGATCAAGTACAACATAGCCTACCGTGTTCTTTTCCAGCCAAGGCTGCTGGTTATATACTCAGTATATACGTGCAAGACTGTCCTGAAACAGGCAAAAGGGATCACAGAATAGCTATCCAATGTTGGGATTTTATCTTAGCAGTAGTGGGCTTACCTAGCACACAGGAAACCCTGGGTTCGATTCTTAGGTCCCATATACACAGAAAAACCCAGAAGTGGTACTGTGGCTCAGGTGGAAGAGTGCTCACATCAAGCAAAAGAAGCTCAGGGACAGCACCTGTTCCCCAAGTTCAAGCCCCAGCATTGTCAATGTAAAATTTCACTCCAAGAGATCTGGGTGACAGATGGATGGTGTGCCCTGTAGCACTTAGTAGATCCATCCATGCTTTGTGTCTTCTTCTATGACAGAGGGGATCTGGACACTCTTTCTGCCCTGGGCACCCCTGGACTCGGTTATCAGCAACCCTCCCAAAGGCTTCCACTGAGACATGGAGCAACTGGCCCCAGAAATTCTCAGGTACTGGTTGGGTGTGGCGGGTGGATACAGGGCAGGCCTAAGAAGTCCTAGTAGGTCTGATATGCTCCAGACAACCAGGCCATCCCGAGGAAGCGGATGGGAGCTTAGAAAGGGGAAGTGATGTGAAGGGGGCTCTTTAATGCCCATAGCCCTCCCCAGATTCTGAGCCTCCCTTTGCTGTCCCTGAGGGAGTAGAGGAAGTTCTAGGTGGTAGTGTCTAGAGGAGGACTAGTTGGAATTTGTAAAGAATGAGACACCATAGGCCATGTGCTGATGGCTCATTCTGGCTACTCAGGAAGCTGAGATTCAGAAGGTCTTGTATCCCTGCACAGGATGGAAAGTCAAATGAGAGTTTCATTTCTAATCTCCAACCGGAAGTGGTGCCATGGCTCAAGTGGAAGAGCACTGGCCTTGAGCAAAATTCATCATCAGGGACAGTACCCAAGCCCTGAGTTCCAGCCCATCATCCAAAAAAACAAGAAAGAAAGACACCCCTTGCTTGCAGAGATGGTGAAGGAGTGGGGTTGCTGTGGCTGGACAGCCATTTCTAAGAACTCCCGAAGTTTGCCCAAGTGGGAAGTTACAGCAGGCTGGGCATGTCTTATCAAGAACTCCAGAGGTTTTGGCCTATCGTAGGCAGGGTGTGGGCAAGGTTAGAGTGTAGTGTTGATTATATTCTCTCCAAGCAAGGAGCAATGGCTTTGGATACTGGTGTGAAAGTCTGAAAGTGAAGGGTTGCATGTGCTTTATGGCCTGACAAGTTGGATTTCCCCTGGTTGTAAGAAGGTGGCTGAAACCGGGCACTGCCAGTATCTCACAACTATCATCTTTGCTACTCAGGAGGCTAAGATCTGAGGATCACGGTTCAATGCCAGCTTGGGTAGGAAAGTCTGTGAGACTTTATCTCAAGTGAAGTACCAGAGAACTGGAAGTAGTGCTGTGGCTCCAGTGGTAGAGCACACACCTTCAGCTGAAGAGCTGAGGGATGGCAAGCAGGCCCAAAGTTCAAACCCCATGACCGACAACCAAAATAATGTGGCTGAGTTTTCTTCATAGTAGTGTGTACAGTAGGAAATGCCATGCTGTTTTATGAGCCATTCCAGAAGTGTGAGAGGCTCTGAGTTTTGTCAACATTCGGTCTGAGGATGGTAGTACCATCTTCTCAGAAGTTGGGATGTTCAGTTGCTCAGGGACTGCTGAGGCCTTGGGCTACCTGTGTGTGTGTGTGTGTGTGTGTGTGTGTGTGTGTGTATGTGTGTGTGCATTTTTCCCTCATCATTCTCTGCCCACTTCCTTGGTGCTTGTCTGCCTCTTCCTGACCTTGGATGGTGCCCTTCCTCAACAGCAACCCTGTCTTTAGTCATGGTCTACAATGAGTCCTAAATTGCCAGAGACCTGAATGCATATCCCAGCTTTTCCTTGGGACCCAAGTCCGGCTGTCCATATCTTTGTCCTCATCCAGGGAATTCTGGGTCCTCAGTGCCGGCTAGCATATGTTCTCTCCTGCCTCTGGGGGGGCAGGGTCAGTCATGCTGTTTCCTGTCCTTTTCTCAGCTGGATTCCTGGCTGCATGTCCCACTCCCAGCAGGCTGGTAGTGGTGTGGAGGAAGGGTGGTTGCCAGTGTCTCTGGCCAGCTCGACCTTGATAGCTGACTGAAGGCTCCCCAAACAAGGATAATCTGGGGATACATGAGAAGTGAGGCCAAGGTGGCATGGATGTATTGTTCAATGTCTAGGAAATGTCAACGTACCTTATCTTAGGCAAATTTATCTTCTGTTCCAAGCTGGGCCTCTCAGGTCCTTCTAGACAATTCTGGATGCCCAGAATACAAAGGCATATACTTTAGATTCCAGGGCCAGGGAACTGGGCAATGAGAGAATGGTATAGCCAGTACCTCAATGTTCTGGGGCATTAGTTTTGACCTGGATGAGCTGAGCTAGAAATGGGGGCAGTCCCGAGTCATAATCAAAGTAAACTGTCAAGCCAGATCAAGTGGTTTCTCCCTAAGTCCTTCTTGGACTGAGGGGCTTGGGCCATGGCAGTAAGTTCCATGGAACCTGCCCCTCGATCTCAAAATGGGGCTGCAGTATCAAGGGAAGGACACTAGGGTTGCTCCTTGGTAGTCGGCCATGATTGCAGACCTTCATCTGCCCCTCTTCCCCAAGCACTAGCAAGGAATGCAGGGCACCGAGACCTTGGACTCCTGGGATAGTGACTGCTACAAGCAGCAGCCAGTTGGCTGTGGATTCCTGAGCCTACAAAACTTTCATGAGCCCAACTCAACACCTGCCCAAGGTCTGACTGACAAATTTGCACTCTTGTGATACTCGTGTGACTGAGCATTATCTGGTGTAATATCTTACAGCTCCTGCCCTTTTTGGCCCAGAACCATGGTCTGAGACTGATTTACTGTTTGGATCCACATTGCACCCATGACAGATGCCATTATGATGATCTTCATGCCCCAAGGCTTGATACGTCTCTGGTACTCTGGCCTGCTCTGTAGGCAATGGCCTCTAAATAGGCTGCTACCAAGACTTGTAGGACACCTAGACATTAGGAGACCCTCAGGGGCCCACTGGAAAGAACTCTGCCTAGAGCTATAGAGTAAGTTCCAAGCAGGCCAGGTGTTGGTTATGGGGCTTGAACTCTGGGCCTGTGCGTTGTCCCCCAGGTCTTCACCTTACAACTTGAGCCACAGAGCAACTTCCGGGTTTTCTGTAGGTTCCTTGGAGATCAGAGTCTACCATACTTTCCTGCCTGGGCTGTCTTTGAAACCTGATCCTCACATCTCAGCCTCCTAAGGAGCTAGGAGGACAGGCGTGAGTAGTAGCACTCTACTACTTGAACCACAGCTCTACTTCCGGCTCTTTGGTTGTTTAATTGGAGAAAAGTGTCTCATATTGACTTTCCTGCTTGCAATTGGGATCCTCAGATCTCATCCTTCTGAGTAGATTACAGGGTTGAGCCACCAGCACCTGCCCTCTACCCTACCTCTTACCTATAATCTCGGCCCTCCTCTGAGTCCCAGAAGAATATGTCTCACCAGGCTCAATTTTTTTTGCCAGTCTTGGGGCTTGAACTCAAAGCTCATACCTGGGACAGACTCTAAACATGTGAAGACTGTGACAAATGCTTCCATTTAATTATGTATCATATTTCAACACTTAATAAAATGTTCATTAAAATGAATCAATGCCCAAAATTATTTTGAATAATTTTATAATAGATGTGCAAAATATAATATGTGTATAACAATACTAAATACAATAATCAATAAATTAATCAAAGAAAAATAAATACAAAATCAATAATAAAAATCATAATATGAAATTAACATGCATATATAAGTATATTTCAGGTATTACACATTTATAGAAATATTTCTTCCATTGCAGGGCCTTCATTCAGGCCCTGGGAACTCTATCCTGAATTTCTTTTCCTCAAGGACAATGAGCTTCGCATTCACCCATGGTGCAAAAGAGTTATCTGGACGGTGAGCTCAAAAACTAGCAATGGCAGAAATACCAGGCCCAGTTCCAAGAGAGTGACTTAAGTTTTTAAATGGAAGCAGTTATGTTTATTCAGTTCCATACTGAACATTAAAAAAGCAGTGTAGAGTTTTGTACAGCTATTCAAACATCCTTCCCTTACCTGCAAAGTGCTTCTCTGAGAACTACATTGTTTCTCTTTTTTGTACATTTTTTATTGTAAAAATGTTCTACAGAGGGGTTACAGTTCCAGGAGCAAAGTAATGAGTACATTTCCTATTGAGCATTGTTTACTCCTCCTGTGTTTTCCCCCTACCATCCCTTCCCTCCCATCTCCACAACTACCTCCCCCTGCCGAGATCAGTGACTTAGTTTTTCATTTTAGTTTTGCATGGGGTTTGAACTCAATTAATGGCAACTCTTTGCTCACACTGCAACAGATTTACCAAGACCCTGAGATCAAATCCCAGGCTAGGAAAGAAAACTGGCAAAAATTCCAAACCAGGGAGTTTCATTTTTTTAATTTAGTTAAATAGTTAATTTTTATATGTTCTTTTTTTTCTTTTTTCTTTGGGCCAAGCATGGGGCTTGAACTCAGGTCGTGGAAACTTTGCTTCAGCTTGGATCTCGCTTGGCTGAGGTCCACTTATTGGACCCATAGCCAATCATGAGATCCTGGGCCAAGAGGACTTTCAGGAAGAAAAAAAATTTGGAAGCACAAAAAGTGGTGAGCTGCAGAGAGCTGGGGTTTTATGATTTTTTTTTCTTTGCACAGTGACCATCCTGGGTCTGAATGGCAAAGCTGCAAAGTGGACCTGACCTGCCATTGCTGGTGGTTGGTGGGCTATCAATGAGGCCATAGGCTAACCTGTCAACATAGGCCCTGGGTTCAAATCCCAGTCCTGACACAAATAGCAGGAGATCACAAGAGACTCATACCTATGCATAGGAATACCGATTGAAAAAATAGTTTAAGCATCTGTGTACTCTAAAATTGGATGCAATAATCCTAGCATGCTGATTGATCTTAATTAATAGTTTATTAATCGTGAAAAGAATAATAATCCTTCAATGGCGGTTTAATAAATAACTAAGAGTTGGTAGGAACATAGTAGGTGTCTTTCTATCATAGAGAAATGGCTATGGAACTCTTCACCAATATATATATATATATTTGTATACCTCTGTCTGCCTATCCATGTATCACTGTTTTGGCCAAATCTGGGGGTCGATCTAAGAGCCTGGGAACCATCTGACATCTTCATTGGCTAGAGGCTGCCATGCTCAAACTCACCCAATCATGAATTGGGCCTGCTAGGCACTAAGTTCAGATCCTGGCACTGCCAGGCATGATGGAGAACACATCTAACATTTGGATGTTATGTGATAGGATGTAAACAATGTAATAAATGGTATAGGTGTCATCAGAGTCAATAAAATAAATTCTAAATAAATGAATGAAACAAGAAATAAAATAAATAACCACACCAAACACAATATGGACTGAACATCTGTACGGAAGTATAAATCCTATCTTTAAAATATATATGAGGGCTGGGAAGGTGGCTCTGTGGTAGAGCCCTTGCCTTGCATGCATGAGGCCCTGGGCTCGATTCCTCAGCACCACATAAGCAGAAAAAAAAAGCTGACAGTGGTTATCCATGTCAACCCAGTTATATCTATCATCATATACTTAAAAAAATACAAAATACACCCATGAATAGCATATAAATAAAGAGAGTAACTACACTCAATGCACAATGCAGTCCAAACACGGATGTGAATATAAATCCCATGTTTCAATTATCATTGAGGACTATTTTGGCCTCCTTGGGGCTCGATCTCAGTTCATGAGAATGGCCCAGCTCCTTAGTGGCTCACAGTCTGGTGTGATCACGTGGACCCATTGGGCAGTTGGGCCTCCTAGGCCCAAAGTTCGAATCCCAGCATTGCCAAAAATTAACCCTGATGTGAGAAGCCAGTTGTTGCACCTGTTTTCTTGTATTGTGCAAGCTATCGATCTCAGGTAGGAAGGAATATGTATACACAACTCTATACTCATGGGAATAGGTTGTCATCCAGTTCACAACAGTTATATCTGTTATCCTATACTCAAGGAAATACACAATACATCAATGAATAAGACACAAAACAAAGAGAATGACTACACCAAATGCAAGATGCTGCTCAAACATGTTTGGAAATATAGAGCCTCTATTTAATTATGAATTTAGGACTATATTGGCCCCCACCAGGGCTCTATCTCAGGTCCCAGGAATGGCCTAGTTCCTTAGTGGCTCACAGCCTGGTGTGCTCACCATGACCCATTCACCAATTGGGCCTGCTAGGCTTTGAGTTCAAATTCCTGCACGACCAAAAGATTCATTCTGATGTGAGAAGCCTATGGTGGCACATGTTTTCCTGTCCTGAGAATGTCCTGGGTCTCATTGAGGATGGAGAATGCTATATAGGCAACTCTTAGCCATGGGAATAGGTTGTCATCCATGTCAGCAGACTTATATCTATCACCCCATATGCAATAAAATACACAATACATCCATGAATAAGACAAAATAGAACGAATAACTACACTGAATGCAAGATGCATACCACACCTGTAGGTAAAGAGAAATCCTATGTTTAAAAATGGTGAGCTTGCTATTTTGTCCAGTGCTGGGGCTTCAAATCAGTCCCTGCACCAGGCCTGACATTCTAGTCTTCAAAGATGGTGAGCTTCCCCTTGCCCCACAGTGCAACAGAGTTACCCAGACCTGAGCTCAAATCCCAGTACTGACAAAATTTCATCCTGATGTCAGAAGCCAGTCATTGTGCCTTTTATCCTCTCCTGTGAAAGTCCTGGGTCTCAAATACGATGGAGAATGTATAAACCACCCTGTAACCATCGGAACAGGTTGTCATCCATGTCAGCACAGTTATATATGTCACCACACTTATTAAAATACACAATACCTCCATGAATTAGAGACAAAATAAGGAGAATAATTGCACTGAACACAAGATGCTGTCCACACATGTATGTCAATATAGATCCTATGTTTAAATTATGAATGTATGGCTATATTGGACCACCCTGGGGATCAAGGTGAGATTCTGGGAATGGCCACACTCCTTAGTTGCTCACTGGTTTGTATGATTATCTTGACTGATTGGCCAATTGGTTTTGATCTGCCCTGAGTTCAGATCCCAGCACTATGAACAAGTGGATCGTGGAGAGTGTGAAACTTTTTTCCTTTTCTCTGAGAATCCTGGGAGTCAGGTATGATGGAGAACATTTCTACAAATCTAGATGTTCTGTGATAAGTTTTCATCAATGTAATAAATAGAATGGTTTTCATCATAGTAAAATCAATGGTAAATAAATGAATGAAACAAAAGATACAAGGAACAACCACACCAAACCTGTATGGACTGAACATCTATAGGTAAGTATAAATCCTTTGTTTACAATATATATAAATAGTATGTTTATACTGGGTCTTGAATTCAGGACTGGTGAACAGGCCTGACTTTTTTATCTTCATGTAAGGTGATCTTCCCCTTCATCCACATTGCTGCAGATTACCCAGATCCTGAGTTCAAATCCAAAGCCTGTAAGAATAAATTGTGTGAATTGCAAGCCAGGGAGCTAATTATTTTTCTCAGCATGGGGCTTGAACTCAGGTCGTGGCAAGTCCGCCTCATCTTCGATCACCCTAGGATGGGGTGAAGCCACTGGACACGCAGGTGCTCCTGTGATCCTAGAACCCCAGGTATTGCAGGGAAAACAATGCCTTTTACGTTTTCTTCCTTTGCAGTGACCCTTCTGGGTCTGAAAGACACTGTTGCAAAGGGTACTTCACCTTCCATTGCTGAAGGCTGACAGATTATCATGGAAGCCATAGGCCCATGTAGCAACATAGGTCCTCATTTCAAATCCCCGTCCTGACACCAACCAATGGCAGGAGATACTAAGAAACTGGTTCCCATCCAAAGGAATGACACTTGAATTTTGTCAGTGTCACAGTTGAATGAGTTCCTCGTGCATGATGATCCTATAAAATTAAACAGCATCATTTCAGAAGGCTGGTTGATTTTATTTAATATTTATGAAGCATTAAAAGAATATTATTACTTACAGGAACACAATAATTTCAGGACACTGAGTGCTTTCATTAATAGTTTAAGGACTTAAACAATAACATTAATTACATGGACACATAATGAATACTCAGGAATTGGTAGGAATATAGTCTATATAACTGAATAATGTATAGACATCTCTGGCCCTCTATAAAGATATGTATTTATTAGCATACTGCCATCTGCATGTCAATCTGTTCTGGTTTTGTTAAGCCTTAGGGCTCGTTCTCAGGTCTTGGGAACATCCTGTCAGCTCAAATTGCCCCAGGATAGCCTGTTGACACTCACCCATTCTGCTTACTTCACAGGATTCTGGCCACACCCCCATTCTTTCATGCTTCTTTCTGACCAATTGGATACAGGAATGCTGGCCATGCCCATATTCCATGCTGCCTGGCAGAACTGGGATACCCTCTGTTAGTTTACACCACTACCAGTAGTTGAGGAATATAGAGGTGGCTGAGTGATAAGGAAGAGATTTGAGGTGACTGTGGAGTATAGTAGGAAATTGATGCTCCCACCCTCACCTGGTCCCTTCCTTCCCTTCATGTGTTGCCTGGTTTCAAACCTCAGGCAATGGCGTGCTGCCAGCAAGCCTAAATCACCGACCTGGTCCCTGCCCCTAGTCTTCTGCTCTGGGCCTATGTGTCCGCAATGCTGCTGCCATCGCTGCTGCCCCACTTGGAGGAGCTGCCAACAGCTTCTCTCAGCAGCACAGGTGAGTGGCCGCCCCAACACTAATTCAACCCGGGTCAAACACCCCTCTGGGGGCACCATGACCCCCTTACTTGTTTCCTCTCCCCGGCTCTGATGAGAGACCTTCCTGTCTTGAGCATTTCTGAGATAGAAACTAAATATATGCTCAGGCTGGGCTGGATTGCGGTCCTCCTGTGAAAGATATGCTCGACCAGGCCTGCTCCTCTCTAGTTGGAATGGTAGACATGTGGCACCATGCTCAGTCGTTGGTTTAGATGGATTATCCCAAACTCAGTCCACAGCAGCGGATTCTTGACCACACGTGAAGCCCTTTTTAAGGCCTCAGACATTGAACCTCATTGTCCTCACAGGACAGTTGTGAGGAAACATGGGATTTATACAGAGATATCTCTGGAGAATGGCTAGGCAGAGAGGGAGAGGCCTTCAGATAAGGTTTTGGCAATTCTGTGAGAATATGACAGGAAGATACCAGAAAGGGATCAGGTGGGGCCTATTATTAATATTGCAACAGGTGTGGGATTATGAACTCAAACATGGCTCTCTTTCATTATTACCCTATCTGCATGAGGAAGGGGATCCTTCACTTTGTTCAGTTTTGCAGTTGGGGAAACCGAGGCACAGAAAACCAGGTGACCTACTAATGACCTCAAGTTCACAGGAAGCTCAGCCTGACTTCTCTACCATGATCCCTAGGACAATGGATGCTATTCAGTCCACTTCTTGTGGTGGGAAGTCCACTTCTTTCCAGTCATGGGTCTTGAACTCTAGGATTGGGCACTGTTCCCGAGCTCCTCAGCTCAAGGCTAGCACTCTAACACTTGAGCCCACAGTGCCCCTTCCATTTTTCTGGTGGTTCTTTGGAGATAAGATTCTCACAGACGTTCCTGCCTGGGTTGTCTATGAACCATGATCCTCATATTTCAGCCTCCTGTTTAGTTAGTATTAGAGTTCTAAGCCACTGGCACTGGATTTAACTGTATTCTGGTTCTCTCTCTCTCTCTCTCTCTCTCTCTCTCTCTCTCTCTCTCTCTCTCTCTCTCTCTCTCTCTCTCTCTCTCTTTCTCTCTCTCTCTCTCTCTCTGTCTGTCTCTCTGTCTTTCTCTCTCTCTCAGGAACTGGTTGAATAGGTGCTGTAGGAGGTGGCCTAATTTCCCCAGGTGATTGGAACCTAAGATGGCCTACTCACTCTGGAGGTGGGCTGTGGGTCAGAGCTGTTTCACTCAGCATGTTGATACATCTCAATGAGTTAAGCCCTCTGTGCACTTGCTAGACTGTGAGGGTTATTCATTGTCCATCTAGCCATATTGCATTTATTTTATTGTATTCTTTCTGCATCATTTTCTAGCACATGGCCAATATTATGGTACATAATTATGGAATTAAAATGTAATGTCAACATAAGAAAGTCATTTAGGGTTCTGGGAATGTAGCTTCATGATACGGTGATTGAATAGCATGCATGAAACCCTGAGTTCAATTCCTCAGTACCAAATGAAAAGAAAACCACTGGAAATGGTGCTGTGCCTCAAGTTGTAGAGTGATAGACTTGAGCAAGAAAAAAATTCATGAATTATTTCCTAGCCCTGAGTTTAAGCCCCTTGACTAGCAAAACAAAACAAAACAAAACAAAACCAAAAAATATTGAGTTAGTAAACACAAAATAAGGAACTCATACTTGGAATATATAATTGCTCCTCCATACTGACATGCCACGCCACATACACTTGGTTGAAACTTCTGGAAAAAAGGTTCTGGACAGGAGAGGAGCCTGGCATAGACTCAAGCCCCAGGCATCCCCCAGGAGTTGGTGAAGAACTGGATTCCCTAGAGAAGACAATCTGGTCAGACTTAACCCATTGTTCTCTGAAAAAGAGAAATTCCAGTGTGACTGCTGCTCACCACAGTGACCCAGGGCCCAATGGCAGGATGCCTGCCCTGTGCCCTGACAAGTCCCACCTGGGAGAGCTTCTGTCCTGCCTCCAGGCTAGTTCAGGCATGCCATTGTACACAACAACCCTTGTTTCCTCCTCTAACAAGCAGCTCAATATCCAACAACCATGGGAATCCAGTCCGAGAGGCACAGGCACAATGGAGTGGAAGCTGCCGAAGCAAGCATTTGGAAAGATGCAGAGATCACAGCAGGCAAAGCAGACATAAAGATGTGTCTGCAAGGAGTCTTTAGCTGGGTTAAGCAAAGAGAGGCCAGTGCAGGTGGGTGGAGCACTTCCATAAAGCTGCCTGTGGTGGATAGATGGCTTCTGATTTGACATAGGCAACAGAATAAGGGGCTGCAAATTCAATGAATAGTCTCTGGCCTGAGAAACAAACGCTTAAGTTTCTGCACTTCCAGTGGTTCCTAGTTTCTCCAGCTGAGTGTACATTTTTCTGTGGCCGGTTGGTGCCACGCCACCTTCTGCGGAGTCTGCATGAGAGATTGCGTTAGACAAAGAGCTTCAAGGAAGCATGCCTGCAGGGAAGGGGTGCTGGTTCAAGGCTTCCCATACACTTGGCTGCACCATTATAGCCTCTACCTCTATTCTTACTATATTCTTGGCTGTACATTCATTGCCTTTATTCTCGTTTTGGCTATTTTTCTATTGATCCACGAACAGAGCATGTTGTATCTTTCCAGTCCAATAGAGATGGCTTCTCTAAGTAGTAAAGACTAAAACCAAAGTTTAAATGTGGGCAATGCCCCATCAATCTATCATTTGATGTGATGTTGCCTCTAGAAACTCCTACAACTTCACAAGTGGTTTTGCAGCTCACGCATAGTAAATATAGAGACTTAAAATTTCCAGATATGTCCAACAGACAAAATCAATAAATTAAACTAAGTTAGAAAGAGTTATCCCAGTAGTTCAGAGAGTTTTTTTTTTAAAGCAACCTCTGATTAAAAAAACAAAAAGAAAGATTCTCCCAACAGTTATGATTAAGTTTAGTTCAACTTATGTTATAGGGAATAGATGGTGGTTTCACACAAAATATAAAGTTAGTAACATCATATTTCCTGAACCAACTGAAGAACCATGTCCTTATACATCAGCTTATGAAGATGAATAGAGTTGGATAAAAATAAAAATAAAAAGATTACAATATAAGCACAGCCCTGTCTTAGGTTTGTTTATTATTAAACATAAAAAGGCTGAATAGATGACACATTCTATTAAACAATATGTTGTTTCGCACCACTTAGCTTAAACAGTTGGTGGGATAGTCATCAATTTTCATGTAATTCATCAATGCTTTGCCTTTAAAAAATTGATTACGTGTTGAAATAAACAAAGAATCTATGTCACAATCACACACTGTATAAAAATGTTAATTCTCCTCAAAAAAGATACACTTAGATGCAACTCTTTTGAGTCTGTCTATTTGTCACTTCCCCGACTCCTTGCCCACCTATCCCGAGATCCCTGTCCCGTCGGTCCCAGTGCTCGGGCCTAGCTGGTCCATTGTAGGTGGCGCCCAACGAGGGGCTCGAAACCACACGCAGCTTGGAGCTGTACAGACAGTTCTCAGGAAGGTGAGCTGTCTTTTCTCTTTCTCTCATTATTTTTCAAGCAAAGGATAGGACCTTGTCAGAGCACTGCAGGCTCCCTGATAAAGGCTGATCAGGATAAGAAAACGAGCAGGTATTTAAAATCATGGGGCATTCCCAGTCAAGAAATAAGGAATTATTTCTCTCTGTGCTAAAACATATGTTGGATAGTAGGAGTAATCATGTTTCTAAAAAGGCTCTTGTGGAGTTTTATGAGTTTGTTTTAAAGGTTTCACCCTGGTTTCCTGAGGAGGGAAGCTTGTCTCTGCAAGACTGGAAGAAAGTTGGAGTGGAAATAAAAAGGTACTATAAAAAACATGGCCCTAAAGAAGTCCCTCCACCTGCTTTTTCATTGTGGTTACAGGTAAAGGACATGCTTACAGATAAGATCGAGATGGAACTCTTAGCTGAACAAGCTACATCTGAAAATAATGATGAGACTGTCCCTTTAACCTCTGGTAATGGGAAAAATGACAAAAATTATAATACTATAAACAAGTTGGAAGCATTACCTGATGATGATTGCTATGAAGATAACATTAATTGTTGGGAAACATATGAAGGGTAAGTTGATTATGATGAAGGAGAAGATTGTTTTAGGAAAAATAAAATAAAAAGAGTTCCTATGGTGTTTACCTCTGCTCCTTCTGCCCCTCCTCCCTTTAACAAGGAAGTAAGAAATAGAGCTCACCCCAGAGTTTTATCTCCAGGATTTATGGGAGCAATACAAGAGGCCCGTCAGTAAGGTGTTCCTCTTTTGGCTTTCCAGTAGTTGTGTATGATGATGCTCCTCCTGATTGGAAGCCTCTTCCAATAAAGACTCTTAAGGAGCTTCAAACTGCTGTCAAGACTAGGGGATCATCTTCTCCTTATACTCTTCAAATATTTGACATGGTATGAGGCATGTGGTTAACGCCTTATGATTTGTTCCAAACCACAAAATCTGTCCTCAGCCCAGGACAATATTTATTGTGGAGAACTGATTATGAGGATGGAGCTAGAGAAATAGTACAAAAACCAATTGTTAAAAGGGGAGGCACTAAACCAACCATGGGCATGTTGATGGGAAGAGGTGAATATACTACTCCTTCTAGTCTAACAGATATACCTAAAGAAATGCTTATTGAAATATCAAAATTAGCAGTAGCAGCCTGGAAAAGGTTACCACCAGCTGAAGGCAAAACCACAGTTTTAGCTGGTATTCAGCAAAAACTAGATGAGCCGTATGAAGAATTTGTGTCTAGACTAGAAGAAGCCTTGCAGAGAATGCTTCCCCCCTCTGAAGGAATAGAGCTATTGCTCAAACAATTGGCATAGGAAAATGCAAACTCACTATGTAAAGAACTCATAAGACCCATAAGAAAGACGGGATCATTGCAAGATTATGTGAAAACATGCATATAGGCCTTACCAGCTGTCATTCAAGGAATGGCATATGCTGCAGCAATGAAAGGAGAACCATTCAGTGATTATGTACAAAAATTACATAAGACACGACCCCAGGCCGGAAATGGGATCTGTTTCTCATGTGGCCAGTCAGGACACATGAGTAAAGATTGCCAACAAAAGCAAAATAAACCTAGTAACAGTAAGAAGGGTAAAGTGCCCAGACTTTGTCCACGATGTAAGAAAGACAATCATTGGAAAAAGGAGTGTAGATCAAAATATCATAATGATGGAACTCCCCTAATAGCAGAAGAAAAGGAGACAAAATACGGGAAGAGGGGCGCTCCCTCAGACCCGTAAATGAAAGAGGAAACACCTACTGTTACACAAAATTCCCCTAAGGGATCAGTTCCATTAAATCCCTTGCCTCCTCCTTTTATAGTACGGGATTTGCCAAGAGCTACTCCAGGAAGTGCAGGGTTAGATCTGGCAGTAAAAAGAGATTACATTATCTCTATCATGGATGGCATTCAGTTAATAGACACTCGAGTTCATGATCCTTTAATTAAAGGAACTGTGGGCTTGATAATTGGTAGAAGCTCAAATTATAAGAAAAATTTTGAGGTATTACCGGGAGTAGTTGATGTAGATTATCAAGGGGAAATTAAAGTAATGGTAAGGTCTTTAAAAGAAAATATACAAATACATAAAAATCAAAGAATAGCTCAAATCCTAAAACAAGATCGAGGGACTGGAGCTTTCGGTTCCACAGAAATTGTGGCCTGGGTACAATCTATTTCTAAGGATCGACCCATGATAACTATAAAAGTAGATGGAAAACCTATTTAAGGTCTTTTCGTTACCGGAGCAGACCAAACATGTATTGCAGGAAAAGACTGGCCCTCACCTTGGATAATTATGAAGACAGAAGCTATATTAATGGGATTGGGTATGGCTAACAATGTTGCCCAAAGTTCAAAAATCTTAAAGTGGGAGTGTGAAAATAGACTTGGAAACTTTCAACCTTATATTATATATTCTTTGCCCTTTACATTATGGGGCAGAGACTTTATGCAAAACATGGAATTAAAATTAGTTACTTCAGAATCTTTTAATGTAAATTTTTTTCATAGGGACCACTGATGAAAAGTTTGCTGATGCAATATCATGGAAAAATGATCAGCCTGTGTGGGTTGATCAGTAGCCCCTAACACAAGAAATGATACAGGCTGTAGAACAATTGGTAAATGAACAATTACAAAAAGGACATTTAGAGGAATCTAATAGTCCTTGGAATACTCCAATTTTTATAATTAAAAAGAAATCTGGGAAATGGAGGTTGTTACAAGACCTCAGAGCGATTAATAACACCATGCATGACATGGGGGCTCTTCAGCCAGGACTTCCATCTCCTGTGGCTGTTCCTAAAGGACATTATATAATAGTCATTGATTTACAGGATTGCTTTTTTATAATAAAATTGGATCCTAATGACTCTCAAAGATTTGCATTTAGTGTGCCCTCATTTAATTTGAAAATGCCCTGGCAGAAATATCAGTGGAAGATCTTGCCACAAGGCATGAAAAATTCTCCTACATTGTGTCAAAAATCTGTGGATAAAGCTTTAGAAAAAACTAGGGAAGAGTTTTCTAATGCTTATATGATTCATGATATGGATAATATATTAATAGCTGCTGAAAGTAAACATTTAACAGAACAAATTTTAAAACATATGATTGAACAATTAACCAACTTTGATTTGCTTATTGCCCCAGATAAAATTCAACATAATAAAACTTTAAATTATTTAGGAAAAATAATACATGATGATTACATCATGTCACAAAAATGAGTATTAGGCTAGATAAATTCAAAACATTAAATGATTTTCAAAAATTATTAGGAAATATAAATTGGGTTAGACCCTATTTAAAAATTGCCACAGGAGAATTACACCCATTGTTTGAAGCCCTGAAAGGGGATTCTAAATTTAAATGTAAGAGACAATTGACTCCAATAATGTTAGAAAAATTTCCTTGGTGGAAGAAAAGTTACAACAAGCAAAAGTGGTCCAATTGGACTATAACAAAGATTGGGATTTTATAATATTAAAGACATCCTATACTCCTACTGGATGTTTGTGGCAAGATGGAGTTCTGGAATGGCTTCTCTTGCCTCACACTCAAACAAGAATGGTAGCTTCTTATGTATACTTGTGCAGTCAACTCATTGTCAAGGCAAGGAGTAAGTCCTGAGAGTTATTTGGGAAAGAAATGCATAATATAGTTAAACCTCATAATAAACAACAATTAAGGATATTATTACAAAATGATGATAATTGGATATTAGTATTATTAAATTATACAGGACAAGTAAAATTTCATGTTCCTCAACAACTTTTATTAAAATTTGTGGAAGAGGTAGAAATCATTTTTCCATTAGTGGTAACCACAACACCTTTAGAAGATGCCCTAACAGTTTCTACTTATGGGTCCTCAAATGGAACTTCGATGGTATACATTCCAGACCACCCCCCTATTATCAAAATGGGATCTGATATATCAGCGCAACAGGCAGAAATTATTGCTGTAATTTTAGCCTTAACCACATTTCCCCAGCAGCTTAACATTTACACAGATTCTAAGTATGTCGTTAACTTTTTTCCAACCATAGAGACAGCTCTTTTATCAGGACAATCAAAAATTATAGACTTGTTACAACAGTTACAAAAATTAATTCAACTTAGAAAAGAAAAAATTATTTATTGGACATATAAGAGGACATACAAATTTACCAGGTCCTCTTGCATTTGGAAATATGATGGCTGATTTATTAACTAAAGAAACCATCATCTGTAATGCATTGGAAGTAGCACAAAAGAGTCATGCAATGCATCATCCAAATGCATTAGCCTTGAGAATAATGTTTAGCTTAACTAGAGAACAGGCTAGGAAAATTGTAAAAAAATTGTGATTATTGTCCAGATGTATACCACCCATTAAAATTAGGAGTTAATCCTCGAGGGCTTAAACCTCAGGTTCTCTGGCAAATGGACGTTACTCACATCCCAGGATTTGGAAAAGTGTCTTATGTACATGTAACAGTAAATACCTTTTCTCACATAATGCACGCTTTAGCTCATAAAGGAGAAGCAATAAAAGATGTTATACAACATCTAATGACTTGCTTTCAAGTTATGGGTCTTCCCAAAAGACTAAAAACTGATAATGCACCTGCTTATACTACACAAGCCTTTAAAAATGTTGTGTAATGTGGAATATAGAACATATTACAGGGATTCTGTATAACCCTCAAGGTCAAGCAATAATTGAAAGAAGTCACCAAATACTAAAAATCCAGTTACAGAGGCAAAAAGAGAGGAATCAATATGACTCCCCCTATCAAGCATTACAACATGCTTTATTTCTAATAAATCACCTTAATACTAATGAACAAAATCTTACACCTATGCAAAAGCATTGGGGCGAAATTGGATTAAACTTCATCCAAAAGTTAAATGAAAAGATTTGCTCACAGTCACATGGAAAGGACCCGATATATTAATCACCTCGGGAAGAGGGTATGCATGTGTGTTTCAACAGGATGCCGAGTCACCTATCTGGATTCCTGACCGACTCGTGCGCCCCTACAATAATAAGAGAAACCAAGAAAACAAAGCAAAAGAAGCAGCAGAAGAAGGCGATACAGAAGCTCAAAAGGCTTCAACTTTCTCCTCAACAGGTGAAGAAAACAAAAGAAGTCCAACCACCAACCTGGGGACAAATTAAGAAGCTCAGAGGAGATTGTGCAGAGGAGATTGTGGTTTCTACAGGAAAGACTATCACTGCTAAAAATATGTTTCTTGCTATGCTTATCATTATATCTGTGCAGACAGTCTGTTTCAGGAGAACAATACTGGGCATATGTTCCTAATCCTCTTCTACATCCCGTGGGATGGGGGGATGAGGATGTAATGAAAGTAATGACAAATAATAGTGGCCTGTTAGAGGAGCTGGAGGACTATTCTGCTTTTCATATGACTTCTCAATCAATTAACGATGAAGGAATGACAGATACTACTCCAATTTGTATAATGTTATCAGGAAAAAAATCTCCCCGGGTGTTTGCCTATAAACTATAGTACATTTTTGACTGATGCCCCTGATCAATCCAATAATAAAAAGTTCAAAAAAGGATTGATGTGTGACACCCCTGATCAATTTAGTGATAAAAAGTTCAGAAAATAGACTGATGTGGGAAATTGGTATGATGACATTAGGCTTTCATATATATAATGAATCCTTTGTTATTCCCAAGAAAAATATACATTTAGATAACTGCTTACAAAAATATCATGACAAAGATCAATTTTTGGATGCATTAATTACCTCACCAAAGTGGTTGGATTGTGGATTACAAAAGGCCTCTTTATTACAACCCTATGGGACACCAGATAGTATTTTTGATTTTTCTATTGCTAATCCCGATTATGAATATACCACCTACTTAAAATAAAATTCACAAAAGTTTAATGGCTATGTTCCTGATACATACGGGGAACCTTTAAAAAGATGGTTCACTCCAGGGTGGGTGGCTCCCATTTTGGTGAGTCACTCCCTCTTTCACAATAAACGGGCGTTCAGGTGGCTTTGTTCAGACTTTTTGCTGCAACAAATACGATTTTGTTTAAAAAGCCCAAAGAAACTAAGAGTACTGCAATTGGGGTAAGAGCATGTGTGGGTTAACCTATGGGGATTTTAGCTGGAAGACCAGATAATGTAATCATTATTCATCAAGGAAAATCATACTATATTAGTTGTAAAAATTGTATTTTTACTAATTGTCTTACTTCTTTGGATAAAACATATTCTGTAATTTTTATTTTAAAAAGACCTTCTTATGTATTGTTACCTGTAGATATACAAAATGATCCTTGGTTTGAAAATTCTTTTTTACAAATGTTAAAAACTTTGGATGTTATGTTGCGGCCAAAACGCTTTGTTGCGACCTTGATTTTAGGAATAAGTGCTTTAATAACAATAATTACCTCTTTAGTAATTTCTACAGCAGTCTTAGTAAATGAAGTTAATACTGCTCATTTTGTTAATGATTTAAGCAAAAATGTTACATTAGCCAGCACAAAACAACAAATTATAGATAAAAAGTTAGAAATGAAAGTAAATGCTCTGGAGGAAGTGGTTCTGGCTATAGGTCAGGAAGTTCAAAATTTAAAAATACAACTCTCAGTTAAATGTCATGCTAGTTTTAATTATATATGTGTTAGTCCTTTAAAATATAACTCTTCTTTTAATTGGAATGCCACCAAAAATCATCTGTTAGGAGTTTGGAGAAGTAATGATATCTCTCATGATATGGAGGCTTTATAGGACGAATTTGCAACAGTTAGTAATGTTCATTTAGATGTAAAAAACTTACAATCTTTGGCAGAATTACTTAAGCATAACTTGGAGGCCCTCAATCCTCAGGATTGGATTCATGTAATAATTATAATTGCCATTGTCGGATCAAATCTCTTAATTCTTCTTCTTATATTTCCAATCATTTTCTGGCTGATCTTTAGTTCTGTCTCTTCTGTGTGCCAAGACATTTATGAGCTTCAATTAAAAAAGTAAAAGGGAAGAAATGCCCTGCCACATACACTTGGTTGAAACTTCTGGAATAAAAGGTTCTGGACAGGAGAGGAGCCTGGCATAGACTCAAGCCCCAGGCATCCCCCAGGAGTTGGTGAAGAACCTGATTCCCTAGAGAAGACAATCTGGTCAGACTGAACCCATTGTTCTCTGAAAAAGAGAAATTCCAGTGTGACTGCTGCTCACCACAGTGACCCAGGGCCCAATGGCAGGATGCCTGCCCTGTGCCCTGACAAGTCCCACCTGGGAGAGCTTCTGTCCTGCCTCCAGGCTAGTTCAGGCATGCCATTGTACACAACAACCCTTGTTTCCTCCTCTAACAAGCAGCTCAATATCCAACCACCATGGGAACCCAGTCCGAGAGGCACAGGCACAATGGAGAGGAACCTGCCAAAGCAAGCATTTGGAAAGGAGCAGAGATCACAGCAGGCAAAGCAGACATAAAGATGTGTCTGCAAGGAGTCCTTAGCTGGGTTAAGCAAAGAGAGGCCTGTATAGGTGGGCGGGGCACTTCCATAACCAGTTTGAACATCTAATGAAGCTGCCTGTGGTGGATAGATGGCTTCTGATTTGACATAGGCAACAGAATAAGGGGCTGCAAATTCAATGAATAGTCTCTGGCCTGAGAAACAAGGTCAAACGCTTAAGTTTCTGCACTTCCAGTGGTTCTTGGTATCTCCAGCTGAGTACATCTTTCTGTGGCCGGTTGGTGCCACGCCACCTTCTGCGGAGTCTGCATGAGAGATTGCGTTAGTCAAAGAGCTTCATGGAAGCATGCCTGCAGGAAGGGGGTGTTGGTTCAAGGCTTCCCATACACTTGGCTGCACCATTATAGCCTCTGAATTCTTACTATATTCTTCTTGGCTGTACATTCGTTGCCTTTATTCTCGTTTTGGCTATTTTTCTATTGATCCGCAAACAGAGCATGTTGTAACTTTCCAGTCTAATAGAGATGGCTTCTCTAAGTAATAAAGACTAAGACCAAAGATTAAATGTGGGCAATGCCCCAATCAATCCATCATCTGATGTGATGTTGCCCCCAGAAACTCCTACAACTTCACAAGTGGTTTTGCAGCTCACACATAGTAAATATAGAGACTTAAAATTTCCAGATATGTCCAACAGACAAAATCAATGAATTAAATTAAGTGAGATTTATTCCAGAATTTCAGAGAGTTCTAAATAAAAGAGACCTCTGATTTAAAAAGAAAAAGAAAGATTCTCCCAACAGTTGTGATTATGTTTAGTTCAACTTACGTAATAGGAAATAGATGGTAATTTCACACAAAATATAAAGTTAGTAACATCATATTTACTGAACGAACCAAAGAACCATTTCCTTATACATGAGCTTATAAAGATGAAAATAGTTGGATAAAAATAAAAATAAAAAGAGTGCAATATAAATAGAACCCTGTCTTAGGTTTGTTAATTATTAAACATAAAAAGGCTGAATAGAAGACACATTCTATTAAACAATATGCTAGACTTGTTTCGCACCACTTAGCTTAAACAGTTGGTGGGATAGTCATCAATTTTCATGTAATTCATCAATGCTTTGCCTTTAAAAAATTGATTATGTGCTTAAATAAACAAAGAATCTATGTCACAATTACACACTGTATAAAAATATTAATTCTCCTCAATAAAGATACACTCAATGCAACTCTTTTGCATCCGTGTCTGTTTGTCACTTCCCCGACTCCTTGCCCACCTATCCCTAGATCCCTGTCCCGTCTGTCCGTCCCAGTGCTTCGGCCGAGCTGGTCCGTCACACTGACACCTGACTGTAGTCCCTAATTCATGTACTTTACTTATATTAGGATATTGTGTTGGAAAAATTGTTTTGTTCATTAGGTCACAACAATTAATGGCTTGAATGTGCTCAGATGTCAGGTGAAGATATACTCTGGAAATTCAAAGATTCCAGGTTTTTGAATGGTCACTGCTAATCACAATGAGAGGGGTAGTCTAAGTGAGATTTGGAAATATTTTTGGTCATTCATGGTACCAAAACAGCAGAGACAAATTAACAGTAGTGACAGAAGAGAAGGTACAATTCCAGAGTTAATGAACAAATGAAAGTAACTAAGTTATACCAGAAATTGTTTTAGAGAACCATTGTTGGTTATTGAACAAATAGTTATCAACTAGTCTTATTCCTCATTGCCTTTAGCATTCTAAATCTCTTAGGCTACTTCTTAATTTCTGTGTAATAAATGTATCTCCTTCTGTGCTCTTCTTTCCTACCTTATCTTTTTTGCTTTCTAAAAATCTCAGTCTTTCTATATTTCTCTATGAACATTTCCTGATACTAAATACACCTACAAAGATGGCAG
This sequence comes from Dipodomys merriami, assembly GCF_024711535.1. NCBI lineage: Eukaryota > Metazoa > Chordata > Mammalia > Rodentia > Heteromyidae > Dipodomys > Dipodomys merriami. Next base: position 505,899 of record NW_027205660.1, read on the forward strand.
AGGATGCTAATGTAAGGGTCCAATAGCTCATGAGTCATTAATGAAACAACATGGAAAGGAGCACATATTTAGTGATACCTCACATTTTCTGAAAAGCTGAAATGCCATCATTTGTTTCAAATTTCCATTATTTGTCTACATTGTGTCTGTCATTCAGTGCACATAAGGGCAAATATGAGCTGGGTACTGGTGGTTCATGCCTGTAATCCTAGCTACACAGGAGGTAGAGACCAGAGTATTGTGGTACAAAACCAGCCTGGTCAGGAATGTCCATGAGACCATTATCTTCAATTAACCACCAGAAACCTGGAAGTGGTGCTGAAGCTTAAGCGGTAGAGCACTCAACTTGAGCTGAAGAGCTGAGGGAGTGCCCCCAGGATCAGAGTTCAAGCCACACAACCAACAAAAAGTGCAAATATTACCTTAAGTTTCCCAAAAGGAAGGACAAGATCAATAATCTTCCCAAGCAGAAAAAATAATTTCAAAATGATTCAGTGCACCTACTTTTGCTGAGTTATTTAAGTTATGGCTTCATTGCTAGACATATTCTCTTCCTTTAAAAATTGTCACATATTAGCTTTACAATAAACTTCATCTAATATTTCTTGTTTCAAAAGAGAAGTCTATACAGTTGATGTCACTTAGCTTTCTTATTATCTTAATTCAAAGCCAAACCAGGCAGGAGAGTCTGTCAAACTCTTATCACAAATTGAATACCAAAAAACCAGAAGTGGAGTTTTGGCTCAAGCAGTAGAGTACTAGCTTTGGGGGCAGGTGGGCAGGAAAGACAGCTGTTCAGGGACAGGATCCAACCTCTGGATACAAGCCCCAGAACCAGCACACACTAAACAAACAAGCAAACAAAAATCCCAGATATTTCTTTGGGACTTTCCTTAAAAGAATATTGGTCAGAGAAGAGGCTCCTTTTGCTGATCATACTCACTGCATCCTGCTTTTATGGAATCCTTATTGCTTTGAAGAACTCAGGACCAGACCAAAGGAATTGATACCTGACTCCTGCATCAAGAGAATCATCTCAGGGGTGAAATATCCATCCATATGACACTTTAAAACCTCCACATCTTTGTTCCTTTGCAGGAGAACACTTTTAAAACAACGTTATTTCTTTTTGTTTTATGCTGGCAGTCTAAAGGTACATTATTTCCTTTTGTGATACTCTCAACTAGAATTTTACAGAAAAATTTTATGTGAGTAAAGAACACACTCGAAAAAGCCAGGGACAGAGTTTCCTTCAAGCGTTAGGATACTTTTCTTGTACAGTAAAAAGGAAAGCACAAGGTAACTTGAACTTTGTTATTCCTCAATGTTCCATTCCTCTCCTGGGGTCAGTTTCCACATCCAGTAAAAGTTACTTCCAGTAACAATCGATGGTGCTGCTTGAAGTATAATGAATGCTTTCTAGCTTCACTGAAATAACAACTCAGTAAATAAAAAATATGAAATTTATATTGCTTATAAATAAATTATACATGAGTACATTGAGTTCAAACTTTGTAAGTTCTCTGTAAATTAAGGCGAATTTTAAATGGGAAGAAGGTTCCCAGAACATTCTTTTTGTGAATGTATGTGCTGTTCATAATTTCCCAAGTGGACATGAGCTAACAGTAAGGGAAACAATAGCGATAATAGGAGAAAGAGAAGTTCTGTGTTTAAGTATAAGGGTTCAATACAATATAGCATACTACAAATAAGACAACATTGAAACAATAAAGCCAAGTCTAGTATGTAGATTTATGGGAGTGATATACAGAAAGCAAGACTCATTTGTGGAACATGAAATATGAGGCCACTCTCATTCTAAATCATGCTTGCTAATCATGCAACTTTGTAGAAAGTAGAATGGAAGAATAATACTTTTTCCAAAGCAAGTCAGATATATGAGCTTGGATTTAACTGGAAAAAATGTCCATCTTGTGAGAGCAGGGATTATACTAGTAATGAACTGGTGGCTAAGGTCACATTTTTTTTTTCTTCACTTGTATATGTATATTTTTTTGGTGGCGTTGGTCTTGGCACTTGAATTCTGGGCTTACGAGTTGTCTCTCTTCAATTCAGCTCAAAGCTAATGCTCTACCACTTGATCCACAGTGCCATTTCCAGTTTAATTTTAGTTAATTGGAGAAAAGAGTCTCTGGGACTTTCATAACTGGGCTGGCTTTGAGCCTCAATCCTCATATCTTACAACAACCCAGCTTACGATCACATTTCTAGCAGTGTACACTCAGGATAAGTAATGTGTGTGTTCATCTATCTTTAAAGGATTCTTGAGTTAGTACTGGGAAGGTGGCTCAGTTGTAGAGCGCTTGCTTTGCATGCATGAGGCCCTGGGTTAGATTCTTCAGCACTACATAAGCAAAAAAGAAAAAAAAGCTAAAAGTGGCGCTGTTACTCAAGTGGTAGAATGCTAGCCTTGAGCTGAAGAGCTGAGGGACAGCACCCAGGACCAGAGTTCAGGCCCCATGACCGGACCCCCTACCAAAACAAAACAAAAAAAGAATTCTTTAGTTAAAAATCTGGGCTACAGCTTAGACATTACCCTCACAATAATGTTTTTATTTTAAAAGTTGATATTCCTGGAGAACTAAAACCTTAGAATGAAAAGGAGTCTGGGATATTCAGTTTGTATCCAGCTTGGGCAGAACAGGCTTTGCAACAGTACATATAATAAAGCAACCAAAAGCTGGATTGGAACAATGGCTCAGGTGATGGAATAACAGTTATGAACAAGATTGCTGAATAAGAGCTTGAGGCTTTTGCATGCATACATACAAACATACACAAATACACAGAGGCACTTATATGTGCACACACAAATACACAAATGAAACAACTCTCAGAATGTGTAGAAAAGTTAGAAAACAACAGAATATATATCCTGAATAAGACTAGAATCAAGTGATAATTTTTAATATTAGAAAGTCATCAAGTGAACTTCCTTCAAAAAAGTTTGAGAATATTACATAGGTAGGGACCAGAGATAGTAAGAGAGTCCATTAATCATTATTATAGGGATCGCATCCATGAAGGAATGAATCAGAGATCCCGCAAGTGCATATGAAAATATTCATATCCTGTGTTAAATATTACAACATCTTTGAAAATAGTAGATAAGCAGTTTGAACAGTCACTATGGTGTATAATATCCCTGGAGAAGTTCAGAATTGGTAGTCTGTATCTAGATTAAATAAACCAAGAAACTATGGCAGGGCAATGTGATACAAACCTAGAATTCTAGCACTGAGATTAAGACAGGAGATTAGAGAGTGGAATTACATAGTGATACCTTCCCTGGACTGGGTAGGATAATTTTGTCTTAACAAAACAAAACAAACAAGACAGGAATACATAGTTGGAAGTTTGGGCTAATTTTGTCATTATGTTTTGAGAAGTCAAATTTTCTGTTGAAATGCAACTCATACTTAATCCTCACTTGTGTTTTAAATTCTCTCTTCATTACAGAACATTCCTAGATCCAAACTGACTCATGATTCCCATCCAAAATTTGAAAAAGCAAGTAATCATCATTTTGTTGTATCCCAAAGAAACGATGAAGGATTACAAAAACTTTAGCCTGGAAAAATAGCAAAGTTCGTCTAATGTAGGATTTTGAAGATCTTGCTAAATTAGAATTTAGATTTAAAATAAATATTTTGATTTTGTTTTTAATTTCATATTCTATCGGATGCTAAAATTTCTTTTTAAGAAGAGGGTTTAATTGACAAATTCACAAATGATTTTGCATTCTATTTGGCTAGAATATTCTTTCAAGCGAGTTATATAATTACAACTTAGTTAATAAATAATTCCAATAATTAATGTATAAAATGATAATGTGAATGTTGTAGACAGAGTTGCCAAAAAATTATAAATTTATATATATAATTTATAATTATATATTATATATAAATATATAATTTATAAATTTAGAATAAGAGCAATTTTTGGAGTCTTAGTTTTAACATGGTATGAAGAGAATAATCGTGTGACATCTACTTTCTCCTACCTGTATGTAGCACAGGAAGAAATTTCCTTAATTATTTGCCACTTTATACAATAAGAAAAATGTTAGTTTTGGGGTTTCTTTTTATTTTTGTTTTTGTTTTATTGGTTTGTCCTAGGGCTTGAACTCTCTGCCTGGACACTGTGTCTGAGCCTGTTTATGCTCAAGGCTCGTGCTCTACCACTTCAACCTCAATGCCACTTGTATCTGACTTTTGCTGATAAGTTTATAAGATAAGAATCTAGGGAATCTTCCTGCTTGGGTGGGCTTTGAACTATAATCTTCTGACCTTAGCATCCATAATTTATATGATAGTTAAAAAAGTATAAGTATAAATAATATTTGCAAGTGTTCTGATCTCAAGAATACCAGTGGGGGGGAAATGATGTGGTGTTCTTTCCAAAACATGTATGGCATCACATTAGCAGAGTTGTATTTTTTTCACAATAGAGATAAGCTATTCATGATGTGAATTATGGGAAGTTTGAGGTGCACCCTAAAAGTTCTAAACTGTTGGGCTAGAACGACTCTATGTCATAAATATTGGGATTGGTGGTCATAAAAATAATAGCTTACTGTATTAAACAATTGCTTACTCTTGAAGAATTATTACCTATGCTACATAGTTTTATCCTCAACCAGAATGTGGTTATTTTTTTGTTGACTCTCAATCTGTAACACCCCATTGAAAAATGCATCTATTGCAGACATGCAAGCAGGTACTGTTTTGAATCTTTCAGGTATGGAATCTTCTGAATTTGAAAATGAGTAGTTATTAGTCATTAGAATGTTGAAGAACACATATATTCTGTCTTCTTAACAACTTATTTGCTTTTAAAAATTATAGGTTTCCATAGAATTAAACTGTTTTCGCTTTTAGTATGAGAAAGTACTATATTTATTATTTTTTCAAAATATTGGTAAGTATATTGTGAAAATATTGTTTAGTCAGATAGCATTCAAGTTGATGGTCTTCTGATTAAAAAGAGGGTAATTAATTCAAATTAGATGCCAAACAGTATTGATTTTTAAAAAGTTACTACATAAAAAATAATATTTACTATACCAATACAGTGAAATTTTATTTCATGCAGCTTATTTTTTAAATTTAATTTTATTGTCAAAGTTATGTACAGTGGGGTTACAGCAATTTTGAGGTAATGAATACATAACTTTTCAAACATGTTACTCCTCCCTTATTTTCTTCAGTTTTCCTTCACCCCAATACTCCTCACAAGTTGTAATGTATATTTACAACATATTGTCTTGTGAGTATTGCTATTGCATTGTTTTGCCTTTGTCCTTTGTCTCACCATTTTGTTGTTCCTCTTCCCTTCTCTAATTAAGGTAAATATATACACAATGCACAGGCTACAAAAATCAAATACATCAGGGAATAAAGCATAGGGGAAAAACCCCAAAGAAATCAGAAATCACATAGTACATTAAAAACAACAGCGGCAAATAATACTCTCTGTTTCCATATCTTGGAGTTCATTTTGCTCAGAATCAGCTTATATGATTATATATACGCATAACAAAACCACTGGAAAATAATAGTTTCATGGAAACTATATCATGAAAACAACATGTTAACTGATTTTCATGGTAAAGGTGGGGTTAGGATTGGTTAATTTGCAGTTCTAATAAAGGAATTTCAAAAGAGTTTTAAAATTATAAAAGGTAAATTTTTATTTGTTCAAATTTTTTAACAACTTTGCCTATTATGAAAATGTAAATTTGCCTGGGAAAATAGGCTTTCATGCAAAGTACTCCATGGAGACTTAGCTGACAGGGAGTCATGTGGGTGAAGATGGCTCATTTTCACACTAAACAAACCTCAAAAACTTTGCTATAAATCCTGTAGGTTCCCTTGAGAATTGTCCTTACCCAGGAAAGCTACTCTTACTGTGTGAAAAGGTTGTAGTGGAATTTAAATTCAAAGTTCTTTTATAAAAAGGCATCACAATTTGTGAATTGACTTTAATTACCAAATAGTAATTCTCTGAAAAAGATAATTTGGGTCCAAATATATAAGGAGAAAGTGCCGTCAACAATGAAAGTAGGTATTGGGTTTCCACTTTTCTGTTTGTAATACTTTCCACAATGTCTTTGCACGTGAAGCACTGAACCACAGAATAAAATCTGATTGGATACTTGAAACCAATGATTTCACATTTCTTAGTAGCTTACAAAATATAATATCCTTATTAACATGAGATAGTGAAGATTTCTCTTATTAAGTAAGCCAAAAAGTTTTAGGATCAGAAAAGAACTGAGCAAAATGAAAATGGAAGAAAACACGTTCTTAGAAGCCCTAGCTAAGCATATTGGCTTCAGGAGTGGAGGCAGGCCAAACTTTTTGATATACATTGTCTTAATATTTTTGCTACCTAAAGTGATTTTAGAGAGCCTATTTAGCTCACTACAATGCAGAACAGATTGAATGAAGACATGAAAATAAATTCCACATCCAAATAAAAGAGTTTTGAAAGGAAAACCATGAAGATGTAGTGTGGGTAGAGCCGGTCAGATCAGGTTGAGTCAGCTAGAGTAGCAGTTGAAGCACACTTCCTTCTCATAGAGACGTGACCCACAGGCATGTCTGCCTAGCTTGCCAGCCATGAGCAGTCCATGCTCCCTACAAGCCCCCGGGGGACCAATCAGTGCCTGTAACCAAGCAGTGCCCATCACAAGTGCCTTACATCAACTCCCCAATAAGTAATTGGCTGGGAAGGACTCAGGAGGTTGGGAAAGCTGGGGCTACATAATCCCTCCCCTGGTGCAGAAATAAACAAGACCTGCATAAGCCTGTTCTCCCAACGTGGGTTCCTTGTGTGAGTCATTCATGCTTACCTTCTGCTGGAGATCTAGCCCTACAAGTGGCGCCCAACGAGTGGCTTGATCGTTTTCAGAAGATGTACGGTCTAGGGTCTAGTGCAAAATTAGTGCCTCCATGGGCAACCTTCCCCCCCCCCCCCGCAGCAGGAGAGCCTCAATCACAAGCACTTGTTGCCCTGCTCAGGAGTAGGCAGATAAAAGTATTACAAAAGGAAGCTAGATTAATATGGGAAATAGTGAATGAATTGTGTCCCTGGATTGACTCCGGGGCCATTTGAGATCCAGACAGGTGGACCCACGTCCTTCAGACAGTTCATAAAAAGGAAGTCCATGACAGCTCTGAGCTGCCCCTAATCTTTTACCCCATTGTAGTTGCTATTCAAGCCTGTCTATGAGGGAAAGAAGAAGGGGAAACTCTGCAAGCGTTTAACACCTCGCTGCAAGAAGAAACAGAAGAAAAGGAAAATAGTGAAGCTGCTCTAGCACCCCCATTTTCTTGTGACACAGCAAACAATTCCAGCAAGAACACAGATAACCAACAACTTCCACTATCAGGTGACCCAGGGGGCCAGGCAGTTATGCTCGTAAAACCGCCTCCCCCACACTATCAGTCCCAGGAAGCCTGCCCAATCACTTCTTTTGGCTGTTTAGGCCAGTCTGGGAACTCTCCTCAGAAAACTTTGTATCCTTGGGCAGAGATATCCAACTTTTCCCAAGAACAAAAACTCATTGTTCCCCCTGTAATACAACAGTTGTTCACAGGCCCCACATCTACCGTGGCAATGACAGCCAAGCCTATAAATGAACCCCAGTTCTTGTTCCCTGTAAACGTCCACCGAACCTCTGCACGACCTAACCAATGGTACCCCCATGACCCAAAAATACCCGGCCGCTGTCAAGGAAGATGGATTACACTCCCCGAATGCTCAACAGATGTTCAAAACCCTTAGCATTGATCTTAACTGCCCCCATGATTGGAAGAGCTTAATGATCTGTAGTCAACAAGAAAGTTTAAAAAAGGCTTAGAATGTATTCTTAAGTACCAGTTTTATAAATGGCTTTGCACTGTGGTTTGTGGTTATTTTATTTTACATGGGATAATATTTTCTATTACCTACAAGTTTTGGAAAAAGAAGAAAACTAAAATTTACTACTGTAGAGGAATATGGTAGAAATAGACAGATTTTAAGTTTGTCAAATCTCTGATGAGTACCCATATTCAAGACTTAAAGTCATATGTCTTACTATGTTAGACAGATAGGGAAAACATAAAACACCATATGATAAAGCAACTATTTGTGACTTTTTAAGTGTACTTATTATGTGATGAAATTTACTTTATTAGCTAATGTTTTGGTTTGAAATATGGGAGGCTGATCTATTTAACGAATCTTCAAAGGCACCTACTGAAAAACACAAATGGTGTGGGGGCGTCCTATTCCTACACTTTAATGAATGTTTGAACCTGTTTGGCATTAGTGCTGGGTAAATAAATCAACTCTGTTGTAACTTGCTCCCTACACTTCAAAAACTATTTATGTCACTAAATATCATCTACTTGTAAAGTGTTATTTGGCAAATGTAATTTTTAAAAGTTTATTTGAAAAGGAATATACTTTCAGGAGATTAAATGTAGGTTATCATTTGTTTGACAATGACAACATTTTTATACTACAGAACTAAGTTTTATTGAAGTACCAGTGTTTTAAAGCACTAAGGATATTCTCAATTAATGTTTTTCTGAATTATATTTGACCTATATGTCAAGTATTCCTAGCATTGATAGAGCAATTATGGATCTATTGTTCCAGGAACTATTTTTTGGCCTGTTGATGCTGGACTGAAATCATTTATTAATCATTAGGAGAAGGGTATTACAAATGATATTGTGACATTTGTGGTCATGTTCAATCATATATGATGGTCATCTGAAAATTGAAAGTTTGAATTACTGTACTTTCACATTTTGTGATTCCATCTTGCATTTTAAGTTGCCTTGCATTTCCCAATTGATTTCTGCTAATTCCTGCATTTCAAGGAATTGGGGCCCTGAAATATACGAAATGAGAAATTAAAAAGGGTCTTCAATTACTTTCTGTTGGCATGTTGCATGGGCTTAGGTGAGAACTCTTGTCTTAGTTTTCTGATGTTGCGGATAACTGGGACCTGGGATCCTAGGACCCGTGGATCCTGTAGAAGAATAATGCCTTTTAGACATCAAATCAGCAAAATTTGAGTATTATCAGTAGGAATGCTTCAGAAACATGGAGAAAAACAGTTTGGGACCAGCGAGTTAAAACAATAAACAGAACAGCAGAGTAAAATAGCTTATAGATTAGAAGAAAACAACATTGTTTTTTTTTTTTTTTTTTTACCATGTGAATTCAGAAGACGAAGAACAATTAGAAGGTATCACAAGTTTATACCGAAAACATAGCATTGATATTTTTTATATTCTAATATATATTCTAATCCTGATTATTTATATTCCAATCTATTTATTGGAATAAATATCAATGAATTTTCCAAATTATCAATAAATTCTAATAAGATTCACTGTGTGAAATATAAAATCAGCACATATAAATATAAAATACATCAAAATATTTAATATTAGAAAATGTTTCGCATCGTTCTCTCGTGGTAAGGGTATCAAAGGCAACGGTTTTATTTATTTATTTTTTTCTTTTTGATTATGTGGAGCTAAGGAATCAAACCCAGGGACTCAGGCATGCAAGGCAAGCGCTCTACCATTGAGCCACCAGAGGCAATGGTTTTAAAGTATAATTCCATTACCTCTACCTCAGTGTTTGATAGAATTAGAGCTAAAACTTTACCATTCGGAGATATACAGCCTAGGGGCAAGAGGAAACACTGTGATTACCAATTTAAGGCCTAATAATGAGGAGAAACATAAGGACTTCTCTTGGAGCTATGGAATATATTTGGTGATAGAAAATCAGTGGTGTAAGTTCCTGCCTGGTTGGATGGTAGACAGGCCAAGCCAAGACATTAGATAATCATACATATGAACAATTTTTTCACCTTCCTTGCTTTAGCTTCTTTTGAAATGTTAGGGTGTATTAAACAATTATATTTTGAAAAAATACCTTCTAGTCTGAACAGTTCTGTCTGAACTGTTAGTCTCTCTATGATCCCTTGTAACAGATTAGTTTTGCTCCAATAAGACAATCTATGCTGTCAGGGTAAGATACTGGTTGGCCTTTTCCTACATGGAGCAAGGGTAAAGGGTCAGGAAGACAGTTGTGCCAGTAAGACCTCATTTGGGAAATTTTAAGCTGCAAAAGTTTAGAAGTAGCTCTTAAGCAAGGCTTACTTTGAATCCATTAGCTAAATCAGTTAATAAATAAGTACTTGAAAATCCATCACTTTTGGCCCTAGATATAAAGGCTTCAAAGTATGATCCAATTTCAAATGAAAAAGACTTAAAATAGTCATTGAAAAAAATTGCAAATGTGAGCAATCGAACAAACAATATAAGTTGTTTCCACTATACACAGAATTTTACAGAAATAAGATGAATAGCAATTTTGGGAACAATAAGGTTTCCTTGTTACAAATAGGCAACCAAAGATATATGCCTGTCTTAAGATTGCATCATTAACTACTTAAATTTCCAGGATACTACATGCTTCAGCAGCACGTCTACCCAAATTACAATACAGAGATTTACATAGCTCTTGTACAAGGATGATATGAAAATTTGTGATGTATTACATATTTTTCATTCTTGAAATGCAAGAAATGAAAAACAGTTATTAAAAAGTTGATTACAAATACACAAGTGTAAGAATACATGTTATTCATAGAAATAAAAGTTAGTTTGACATCATTCAATCTTCACCTTTTTAGAAAGGCCTTTACATAGCATAACCTTTATAAAACTTTTGAAATAAGATAACATTGTCATTTTATCGTAAAGAAATAAAATTCTATAAGGACCTAGGAATTAAAGAAATCTTAAACTGTTTCTATATGGAATGTAATCTGAAAGGACACATTTAGTAATGAACCTATATATTATAAAACAATGTCTAATTCAAAGTATTATATCTATGAGAGAATGAAATAGGTTATGGACATTTTACAAACAGAATACTAAATATTTTAAAATATACTTTTTTCAGACAAGCATCAGAAATATCTTTAGTTTTTGTACTACTCATTTAAACAGATAAGTTAAAATTATTTCTGATTAAAAAATCACAAACTCTATAGAAATTATTATAGGTGTATGCAAACAACTCGAATATATTTTGACATCAAAACTCAGGAAATTCACTTTGAAGAATACCACGGAATCCATGAATTTTTAAAGTAAGATCTTGCTGTTGCTTTGTATTGTGAAAATATTTTGTATGCACACATAGGATGGACTGGCAATTTTGAAATTTAAGAAACTTAACAGAACCATTAGGACTTAGGAGAAAAATTTGTACTTATCCTTTTGGCAATATCAAATGCAGTTTCTTCCAAGTAGTGCTTCAGACCTGGTTTGATATAATGGTTCACCAGAAGGAGATCCAGCATATCTTTGCTATATCTATTCCAGCAAGATGCAAGGGGGTCTAGAGGCCTTTAGTTTCGGCATTGGTATCTGTATCATGATGCAATAAAGAAGCCACTCTGGTATTATTCCATGTATAAGTACTGTGCAGGGGTGTCCAGCCATTCAGTTATTACATGAATATCTGCCTTGAGCCACCTACTCATGGACAATGTTTAAGTGTCCACTGTAGGCTTCTTGATGAAGAGGGGTATACTCGTCATCATCCCTGGTATTCACATGAGTGGCCTTTTCGGAAAGTCGTCTCTGCACTGTAGTAAGGCGATTATTTTCAGCAGAACAAAGAAGAAATTTGCTTGGATCCTATTCCATTTTTTTATTGCAATTGATACCATTTCTCACTTTTTCATCTTGTTCCTCAACTTCATCAGAATTGCCTAACCAGAGACTTTGAGTGCCAGTGAGAATGAGCTGTCCATTTATTTCCCCAATAGTTCACATTGGATGAAATGGTCAGAAAAATCCGGTGAATTTTCTGCATCTGTTTTTTCACTATTATTTATTTTCTCTTTTTTCATTTTTATTTTCTAAATTATTCTAACTGGAGAGTAGGGAATTGGTAGAGAGCAGAGGAAAGATTTTCCTCCGTATTCAAAGGTAAAGACTGAAAATGAGCACCAGTGGTGTCTTCATGTGCAGCTTATTCTAGGAATGAAAAAATAGGAAATAATGCCTTCTATGTAAATGAATTGGGAATGGCAGAGCAGAAAGTGAAATGATGCAACCAAAAATATAAAAGCAAAATAAATTAGGATAATTAAGGAGCAATCATATTACCTATGAGAACCATGAAATGGAGAGAACAAGATAGAGACAGATGTGCAATGACCTAGCTAGCCACAAAATCCATTCCTCTGATCAAATTATAGAGCAAATAATTTTATTTTTTAAAATAGATAGAAATAGAATTTAAGGTCAGATGTCTCCATTGTTTTTAATTATATTTTTATTATCTTAAATACTTGTAGAAGAGAATTTACATTCAACAAACCAATTATTTTAAGTATAATGGATCTTTATATAACTTTTCCACACCCTTCCAAACCTCACCCCACTTGAATTTTTTGAGTTTCATACTATCTGCATTGAATATTATACCTTCACTCTCTTCCTCCATAACTCTCTTTATTCCTTCCTTTTGACTTACCCTCACATCTTCCAAGTGATAGTTTCCTGGAATTCATTTTTTTGGAATAAAGTTCAATTTCATAAGAAATTACACCTTTGAAATACTCCTCTGTAAATAGCATTCTTTGGTTAATATTTTTGTGTAAACTTGTATAAATTTCTAGCTTCCAAATATGAGACAGAACATGGGTCCTTTGTGTGTCTGGCTCTGACATACTTCACTTAATATATTTTTAGTTCTATCTATTTCGTTGCAAATAATGTAACAGTCTTCAAAATGGATGGGTGCAATCCAATTGTGTATATGTGCCACACATTCTCCAACCATCACTCCGCCAAAGGGTATGTCGGCTGTTTCCGTAACTTGGCTACGGTGAATAGTGCAGCAGTGAACATGGTTGTGAAAGTGATTTTGCTGTAACCTTATGGATGATTTCATCACTACCTTTATGGGAGCAATCCTCTATCCAGTTTTCCAGAATAAAAACATCCCTCCTTTCATCATCATCACAATGTATTTCAAGTCCTCAAAACACACTTTTCCCTACAAGTCTCAATAAGCTAAAACCACACTGTGCCCATATTCTTTCAATATATTTTTTTCATAATTATACATATAATTTAGTGAAAACCTTCTATATAATTTCCTAATGTGGTAATGAGGGACATGAAAGAGTAAAAGTAAGAAATACGCAATTTAATTAGCTATTATCATATTTAAAATCATTTTCAGCGCTAATTCATAGTCTCACATAATATTATTTTAATCTTTATTTGATTACTTCATCTAACCCAAAAATTATAAGAGGTGAGTTTAAAACAAAGGCAAAAAGTGTGGTTTGATTTTCACACTCATTTGTGAGGTTGCATAACATGGGCAGATAGATGGATTGGAATTAATAGCTCGTATCCATTTTGTTAACGTAGAGATTGTTTTCCCAAACTGATTCTCGCAATTCGTATTCTATTCAACAACAAGAAACTTGTGATAATTTCCTTTGTTTTGCTCCTTATTAACTTTTGTTTCCATTTTATTTTATAATGGATGATTTCATAAATCTACTGTAGATACAAAAATATGTTAAAATATTTCTATCTGTATGCATTGATATATACATACACACATATATTACACAGGTTATAATGATAATGTAAACTTCAGTAACTGTACAATTTACTAAATTATTAAAACTATCAACGCCTCATGCCTGTCATCCTGGTTAGTCGGGAGGCTGAGATCTGACCATCATGGTTTGAATCCATCCTGGGCAAGAATGACCAGGAGCCTCGTATCACCAAACAACCAATAGAAAATCAGAATTGGAACTGTGGCTCAAAGTAGTAGAGTGGTAGCCTTGAGAGAAAAAAATCTCAGGGACTTCATCCAGGCTCTTAGTTCAAGAAGTACAATCTACCCAAATAAAATCTATTTAATTTACACCTGTGTAAGTAAATATTTCCATCACCCAAATGCACAACAATGTTCATTTGCAAGGTAACTCTGTTTTGCCTGAAGTACCATAAAACATTTTCACTTAAGTTGAAAGCATTGCACCATGGGTTCATTCTATCTCTCTCATGCATTTTTCCACTCAAATACTCAAATCTTACAATTATTCGAATTATTTAAAATCATAGCTTTTTACTTTAATACCCAAATATTAGAGTTTGAATTGAGTGTCTTGTGTACCCTAAATGGGTGTTCTTACGACGTTGTGATGTCTCCAGGCATAAATTATCCTGATTATTTTTCAGATACTTGTGCATGACCTTGGGCTCAGTCCATGTTATGTTATTCTTCCCGGAATTTAGAATAACAGGTGCATGGCATTGTGTACAGATCTTTGTCCAGCCTGGGCTTTAACTTCTATCCTCACAAGAGTAGACTCTCATGTAGTCAGGATTTTCATAAGCTTGTCATAGCTGATGTTTTTTTTAGGTCTTTCCATTTCCTGTAGATTCTTGAGTACTGAATTAATTTGTTTTCTTGGGTTGTTTTGTTTCATTTGAATGTACGTGTTGAGCTGTTCCTCACTTTTCCTTTTGTTTATTTCAATCAAGTTCTTACATAAAGTGCTGAGAAACCAATTCTTCTTTTTCACGATAGTCAAGGTGAACATGATTTATTCCAAAGAAATTTCAGTAATATTTAAACACCTTCATATCTATGGATGGTATAAAAATGATAAGTGCTGCGAAGGGTCTTTTTATTTTCACAGCAATCTTTGTCATACACAGACAGATCATGAAATATATGAAGATAATAATACTACAGATGCAAGCAAAGAGAAGAAAAAACTATTATTAATTGTTTGAAAGAGGCTTCTCTTCTAGTGAAAGGAATACGTTGCTTGATTCAGGATTTCACAAAATTATATTGCTAGGAGGAAGCTAAACAATCATCTAATTCTACAGAATTGAGGTAGAAGAATCAAACTCCTGAGTAGTTTATATTTCGGTCAAATAAAAACATGCTTCCAAAAAGAAAGTTGACTTTAGAGAAACATGATGAGTTGTATGTAAATAGGTGCTTAGCTGATTTTGTTAATTTGTAAACTAATACAGGGAAATAGAGTACAGCAAGGTAAAAAAAGAAGTTCACATTGCAATGCTTATGTGTGTGTGTGTGTACACATGCACGTGTTCACATGCCTAAGTCATATATATGTCTAGTTGCTTTAAGAAATACTCTTACTGGTTGGCACCAGGGGCTCCCATCTGAACTCTTAAATAGTGAGGAGGCTTGAGAACAAAACCCATGGACTTCCTTCTCAATCTATAGCTGGGTGCATTGGATCATTTCCACCATTCTGCAGTATCTACAGGTTAAGATTGGAAGTACTACAGAATTCAAGCCTGCCAAGGTAGGAAGCTAGACAAGTTGGTGTGCAACTCTTATGCCATTGATAATGGGAAGGCTAAAACGACAAATCAGTTGCATTTTCGTGTGGAAAGGGATCCCCTATCCTAAAATTAACCACTGATATGACATCAGTCTAACAAAAACAATACCTCAATTGAACACAATTTCCCACAACCAAAATAAGTATATACTTTAACATCCAGAAACTTAGTACATTCTCCTCTTTGCTCTAATATCAGCTTCATCTAATTATCATATGATGTGACAGAATAGTTTCTTCATTAAACTTATTATATATTTAAAAAGACCTAGAAAATTCTTTCTCACTTATTAAGTGCAAACGAATGGCAAATTGCCTCATTTCTTATATATTTGACTACCTCTATAAATTCATCTTATGATTATTATTAATAGTAATATATTCTGATTTATTACTTTACTTTTTAAGAGTTTTTAAATTTTTGGCTTCTCTGCTAAAATTGAAGTATTTAAATAGTATCATCAAATTATATTACTTGGGTACTTAGGGCAGTTTTTTAAAAAGTTATTAACCAATGGTTTCTAGTAATTCTGTTTTTATTGGGAGGGTGCTTCTGGTTGTTGAACCTGAACTCTGGGTCTGGGCGCTGTTCCTCAAGGCTAGTTCAAGACTAGCACTGGACCACTTGACCAACAGCACCACTTCTGGCTTTTTTTTTCTGTTTATGTGATGCTGAAGAATCGAACCCAGGGCCTCAAGCATGCAAGGCAAGGGCTCTACCACTGAGCCACCTTCCTAGCTCTCTACGAATTCTTAATTCGGATATTATTTAGTTTATTTTTAATTTCAATATAATTTAATTGTAAAGGTAATTTACAAAGGGGATACAGTTACATAAATAAGGTAATGAGTACATTTATTATGGAAGGAAAATTGTTATCTCTTCCATTGATTTTTTTGCACCCTCAAAAAAAAACTACTGATGCTTTTCCTGTCGCTATTGACCAATGCGTACTTTTCTTTCTTTGTTCATGAATTTTTATTATGAAATTGATATATATAGGGCTTACAGTTACTTAAGCCAACTAAAGAGCACACTTCATTTTATTTTCTAAATTTCAAATTTTGAACTTAATTATTTTCTTTCGTTTCTTTAAGGTAATTCTTTTTTCAGAGTTGTTGGATTAGTTAATTTAATTTTGCATAATTTTAACACATGTAAATTATTCAGACATATATTTTGCTTTCACAATAGTTAACATGTGAATATGTAAAAATTATTTTCTTAAATTTTATATGGTTGGTGAATTTAAATAAATTTATTTTCTTATAGTTCTAAGCATATTTGTCCAGGTAACAAATATTGCATTTTCAAGAAGCACATACTTTCTTAAAAAAGGCTTCATTTCATGGTCACTTTTTGGAAATATTTGTACTTGAATTAAAACAAAAACTGTTTGAGCTGGGCATAGTGATTTGTGGTTTCCATTTTCTAACTATGGTGGTAAATGTAATTGGGTTTGTAATTCGGGAGAAACTGAGAAACTATGAGACTTTATCATAAAATTTCCAGAGTGAAATGATTAGAGATATAGCCATCCCTAACAAGATACAGAGCACCTGGTTATCATATTCTAAATCTTGAGTTAAAGCACCAGTCACATCAATCTTTTGTCAAAATAAAATGATACATGTTTCAAAATATTTATTATTTAAAAATTGTTTGCAAATTTCTCATGTTTTTTATTTCTTATTTTTCAATTTACTTAATCTATAATATTGTGACTATTTTATTTCAACTAAATTTTTAAATAGTATGAGCAATATTATGATTTCATATATTAAAATACTTTTACTGTTTGTGATAATTTCCTCTGTTTCATATTTTAATAACAATATTCCAAATGTATGTATGTGGTTTGTGTATGTGTGTTTATGTGAGTTTCTTGTGTGTGTGCTTTGTGTGTACTTTGTAATGCTTGGGAGATCACACAATTGCTTCACATATGTTAGGCCAATGTTTTACCACTGAACTATACTGTCTAGTTATTATACAAATTGTCTTTCAAGTTATGACTTTTAAATTTTAATTCCTAGTATGCTTTTTCAAAATTATATATGATAAAATGTGATCAATCTCCTATCCACGTTAGCAATTGTTATTGTTATTATTTCTCTTATTTCTTTGGATATTAATTATATTCCTATTACAACTTTTTTACATTGTAACAGCTCTATACAATGCTTTATTTTCTATTTTCTTTTTTCTATGTTATCTGACTTTCAGTCCAAACTATCAGGTGGATTAAAAAGAAACTTGATTCAGGACACTTTATTTTTCTCCTTCTCTTCTCTGAAGTCTTTCTGTATTTTGAAACAATACCAGTGACATACAGCTCCTATGTGGTCCACCATTCTTCCCCTCCTCTCTCTTCTGCAGTACAGCTCAAGTCGTTATCATTCAGCTTTATTATGCTATAATGCTATCTAAATCTTAACTCATTCCTAAATTAATTTTAGTTGCTTTGAGCTATCTCTAAAAACATTTTATATATAATATCGGGGGGTCGTGTTTTTCACAAGGTGAGAATTATGAGTTACTATCAAATATCTAGATATCTCTTGAGAATATTGGTCCGCCTGCTCAATAATCTCATATGTAAATTCAAGGAATACAAGTCAGTCAGAACAATCTTGTAAAATGGTGTAGCTTGAGCCTTCATACTAGCTTTGAATCATATTACCATGTTTAGTGAAGATAACATAGTTCTACTATAAGAACAGACACATAGAAGAAGGTAACAGATTTTTCAAAAATAAATTCTTAGTTTTATGGTCCACAGATTTTGAAAAGGATGCTATGACTTTATGAAATAAAAACAGAATCTTAAATGGTTTTATTGGCACTATTGCCTCTCTAGATTTAAAGAACGATCTTAGACTACTACCTCAATCCTTTGTTTGTTTGTTTGTATGTAGGACATGGGGTTTGAACTCTGGGCTTGCGCTCTGTCTATGTGCTCTTCAGCTCAAGGTGAGCACTCTACCGCTTGAGCAACAGCAAAACTTCCGGTTTTCTAGTGGTTTATTGGAGATAAGAGTATCATGAACTTTCCTCCCCGGGCTGGCTTTAAACCAAGATCTTCAGATCTCAGCCTCCTGAGTAGCTAGGATTACAGGTGTGAGCCACCGGCACCTGGACTACCTCAAACCTTATAAAGAATGATTATCAAACTAAATGTGAGATGTAAAACCTATAAAACATAAATCTAAAAATTCATGACATTGGATCAGTAAAGGTTTCTAAAAATTTGACATGGAAAACATTAGTGGCTAAAGAAAAGCAAGAACTGGATTATATCAAGTGATAAACTTTCATAATTCAAAGGACACTATAACAGAAATGAAACCATATCCAACAGATAGAGGGCACATATTTGTTAATGCTACAATGTTAATGCTACTATGATTCTGAAACTTAAGTATTTTTATATCTTCTAATTTTATATAAATTTTTTCCTGAATAGGATAGTTCTTTAAATAACATATGTAATTTAATAGTCAATAGGAGGAACATATGAGATAAGCTCCTCTTAGTGTCTAAGAAATAATAAAAAGAAAACTGAACGAATGACCATAATATAAAAAGAAGACACAAAATATAGTAATGCATTTGTGGAGAAATTGATATATTTCTCATTGTGATCGATTTGTATAATACTGCAATCATTTTAGCAAACAAGTTTTCAAGCCTTCAAAAGATGAAAGAGAATTGTATATGATCCAGGCATTACACTTCTATGAATGTATTAAACAGAAATTAAAAACTTTTTTGGACAGAGAATGTAGTTAATTGACAGTGAACTTGAATAGTATGTGTGAGACCCTGGAAATGATCTGCAAAAACAAATTTTGAAAAGACACATTATAGAGTATTATGCTGGGCAAATTCCTGTAACTGAATTTTACATCTATTTTAATGTCAGTTCTAAAATTTACAACATTTCTATTTGAAGAAATTTAAGTTTCTGAAAATTAGGCTTTGAAAACCTATGTAGTTACAATTCACTTCCAAAGCACTAAAATGTATACAACAAAAGGAGAAAATATATTGTAAGTGAATTGCATGTCAGGAAAAAAAAAAAAAAAACTTGTTAAACCTTCTTCAAAAAAAGTGCAGAATTGCTGAAAAGATGTTTTTGGTGCTGGCTAAAAATTCTTTATAAACTACTGTATTTAAAACAAAGATGTGATTTCTGCTTATTTTGAGGGTGTTTTGTCCGTTTGCGTTTATACAGAAATAATTCAATCCAAAAGTATATGTAATAACTGGAATACCAAGGAATTATGCATCGCTTCTAAGGAATTTTTTATTATTCTTAATTTTTATTGTGAAAATACGTTACAGAGGGGATTCAATTACATGGGAAGATAATGAGTACATTTCTTATCAAATATTGTAGCCTCCTCCTTTGTTTCTCCTTCCCATCCCTTCCCATGCTTCCCCACTCCTCTACCCAATCCTTCCCTCTAACCCCCCCCATCAAAGTTGTAAAGTTCATTTTTCGACATAACGACTTGTACATTTCATTCTTGTAATGGGTCCACCTGTATGCTTATTTTTTTCCCGTGGTTTCCCTTACTTGTAATATCTAGTATATGTCTGAGCCAAGCAGAAAAGGTCAGATAAGGTGATGTTAGGGAAATGAACCCTAAGATATGTATTCAGATTTTTTTTTTCATGCGATTGTTTCTAACACATTTATAAAATTATTTATTTGTTGCTTTGTATGTCCCTCCCCCACAGTATAACACCTGCTTTCACTGTATTTGATGTCGGTATAATTTGTGGAGGGGAAGGGTAAAATCTTCTAAGTAATCGAGAAACTTTTCTGGAAGAAACACTTAGCAAATTACAAGAAGACACAAATCTATGCATCTGCATTTTATGAAAGTCATGTTACTTGCTCAATCCAATTGCTTATCTCTACTTTGCTAGGAAAAACATATTCTCAAGATAAGAGCCAAAAGCAGTGAAAAGAACAAAATACACAATCATATTTATGTATTTGTGAAAGTAACAAATGAAATAAAACAATTCCACATAAGGGACTCCTATATTAGTGTATGTGAAGATGTTCCTGAATGCCAATATCCATTAAATTTTTAGAATTTTAATTTCTGCTAACATATGAAAACTAGAGCAAGAAAACAAATATAGACTTAGAGTGAACCAGCTTGAAATCATTTTCTTATTTTTTTTTAATTTAATTTTATTTTATTTGAGAACATACTGTACAGAGGGGCTACAATTACACGGGCAGGATAATGCATACATTTCTTACCAAGCATTGCAGCCTCCTCCTTTGTTTACCCTTCACCTCCCTTCCCCGCCTCCCCCCGCTCCCCACCCAATTACACCCCCCTCCCCCTCCCCACACCGACATTGTAAAGCTGGTTTTGACATGACATTTTGTACTTCTCATTGTTGCAACAGGTCCACCTGAATCCTTAAACGACTTGTTTGTCCCCATCTCCTCCACATGTTATACTGACATCAAATATATTGAAAGCGGGGGTTACACTGTGGGGGAGGGACATACAAAGCAACAAAGAAATAATCTTATAAATGCGTTAGAAACACATGCATGAAAGAAACGAAAACATTAAAATACATATTTAAGGGTTCATTTTCCTAACATCACATTATCTGACCTTTTCCGCTTGACTCAAACCTATAATATATTGTGCAAATAAGGGAAACCATGGGACCTATGCTTCTTTGGGCCTGGCTTACTTCACTTAATATAATTTTTTCCAAACCTTTCCATTTCCTAACAAATGGGGAAATGTCATTCTTTCTGATGGAGGCATAGAATTCCATTGTGTATATATACCACATTTTCTTGATCCATTCATCTACTGAGGGGCATCTGGGTTGGTTCCATATCTTAGCTATGGTAAATAATGCTGCAATAAACATAGTTGTGCTATTAGCTTTAGTGTGGTCTTGTTTGTAAACATTTGGGTAAATGCCCAAAAGTGGGATTGCTGGATCATAGGGGAGATCTATGTGAAGTCTTTTGAGGAACCTCCATACTGCTTTCCAAAGTGGTTGAACAAGTTTACATTCCCACCAACAATGAAGTAAGGTTCCTTTCTGTCCACATCCCCTCCAGCATCTGTTGTTGTTAGAGTTCTTGATTTTTGCTGTTCTAACTGGAGTGAGGTGATATCTCAATGTTGTTTTGATTTGCATTTCTTTTATGGCTAGGGATGTTGAACATTTCTTCATGTGTCTGTTGGCCATCCTTCTTTCTTCTTCAGAGAAGCTTCTCTTTAAGTCTTTCGCCCACTTATTTATTGGGCAGTTGTTTCTTTCAGGATTTGTTGTTGGGTGGTTTAATTTTTTGAGTTCCAAGTATATTTTAGATATGAGAACCTTTTCCGTTGTATGGCTAGTAAAGATCTTCTCCCAATCAGTGGGCTTTCTATTGATCTTGCCAGCTATGTCATTTGCCCTGCAGAAGCTCTGCAATCTTATGCAATCCCATTTGTCCAACCTTTCTTTGATTTGTTGTGCTTCTGGGTCTCTATTCAGAAAATTTCGGCCTGAGGCAAGGAGACCTAGGGATTCTATTCCATCCTGTAATGTTTTCAGAGTGTCTGCTTTGAGTTCAAGGTCTTTGATCCATTTGGAGTTGATTCTGGTGCAGGGTGATATATAAGGGTGTAGCTTTAGTTTTCTACATGTAGTTAACCAATTTTGCCAGCACCATTTATTGAAGAGGATGTCTTTCTTCCATTCTATTGTTTTAGCTTCCTTATCGAAGATTAGATGGCTATAGGTCTGTAGGTTCATTTCTGGGTTTTCAATTCTATTCCATTGGTCCTGAGGTCTGTTCTTATGCCAATACCAAGCTGTTTTGATTACTATGGCTTTATAGTAGAGTTTGAAATTTGGTATTGATATTCCTCCAGCAGTGTTCTTTCCGTTGAGGAGCGTTTTTGCTATTCGGGGTCTTTTATTGTTCCATATGAATTTTTGGATTGCCTATTCTATTTCCTTGACGAATGAGGGTGGAATTTTGATAGGTATCGTGTTGAATTTGTAGATAGCCTTGGGAAGTATTGCCATTTTCACGATGTTAATCTTGCCAATCCAGGAGCATGGGAGGTTTTGCCATTTTTTAAGTTCTGTGTTGATTTCCTTTTTCAAGATTTTAAAGTTTTCATCATAGACGTCCTTCACTTCTTTGGTTAAGTTAATTCCTAATTATTTTATTTTTTGTGGGGCTATTACAAATGGAGTTGCTTTCCTAATTTCAGCCACACTTTTCTCATTGTTGGCATATAGAAAAGCCATTGATTTTGGGGGGTTAATTTTATAACCTGCTACTTTGCCAAAGTTTTGAATCAGGTTCAGTAATTTGGGAGTGGAGTCTATGGGATTCTTTAAATACTAGATCATGTCATCTGCAAAGAGGGAGAGTTTTATTTCTTCTTTCCCTATTTGGATACCCTTTATGTCTGCATCTTGTCTTATTGCTGTAGCTAGGCATATTAATACTAGATTGAAGAGAAGTGGAGAGAGTGGGCATCCTTGTCTTGTTCCTGAGTTAAGAGGAAATGGCTTTAGTTTTTCACCATTGAGTATAATGCTGGCTGTAGGTTTGTCATATACAGCCTTTATTGTATTGAGGAATGTTCCATGGATTCCTAATTTTTCCAGAACCTTCATCATAAAGGGGTGTTGGATCTTGTCAAATGCTTTTTCTGCATCTATTGAGATAACCATGTGGTTCTTATTCTTGCTCCTGTTGATGTGATGAATAATATTAATTGATTTGCGTATATTGAACCAGCTTTGCATCCTTGAAATGAATCCTGTTTGATCATGGTGTATGATTTTTTGGATGAATTGTTGAAGTCGATTGGCCAAAATTTTGTTGAGAAGTTTTGCATCAATGTTCATCAAAGAAATGGGTCTATAGTTCTCTTTCTTTGATGAGTCCTTGCCTGGTTTTGGCATGAGGGTTATGAGGGCTTCATAGAATGTGTTGAGTAGTAAGCTTTCTCTTTCAATTTCATTGAAGATTTGGAGGAGTATTGGTGTGAGCTCTGCTTCGAAGGCCTTGTAAAATTCCGCTGTAAAACCATCTGGTCCTGGATTTTTCTTAGCTGGGAGGTCTCTTATTGCTGTTTCTATTTCAATGCTTGATATGGGCCTGTTAAGCTGGTTTAACTCATCTTGGTTTAGTTTTGGCATGCCAATATTTGCTAGGAAAAGGTCCATTTCTGTCAAGTTCTCAAACTTATTAGCATAAAGTTTTGAGAAGTATTTCCTTATAATGTTCTGAATCTTGGTTGTTTCCGTGGTGATGTTTCCATTCTCATCTCTGAGTTTATTAATTTGGGTGTGTTCTCTCCTTTTTCTGATAAGGTTTGCTAAGGGTCTGTCAATTTTGTTAAGTTTTTCGAAGAACCAACTCTTTGTTTTGTTGATTCTTTCTATAGTTTTTTTGGATTCTAATTCATTTAATTCTGATTTAATTTTGATTATTTCTTTCCGTCTACTGGATTGGGGTTTATCTTGCTGCTCTTTTTCAAGGAGGTTTAGATGTGTCATTAAATTGCTAGTTTCCGATCTCTCCAATTTGTTGATGTAGGAGCTCAGAGCTATAAACTTGCCTCTGAGTACTGCCTTTGCTGTGCCCCAGAGGAGCTTGTAATTTGTGTGTTCATTTTTGTTGAATAGCATGAACATTTGAATTTCCTTTCCAATCTCTTCCATGACCCATTCATGATTCAGCAGTGTGTTGTTCAGCCTCCATGTGATACCGGACTTTCTTTGGTGGCTTTTGGTGTTGAGTTCTAATTTTATTCCCTTGTGGTCAGAGAGAATGCAAGGTATAACTTAAATGTTTCTGAATTTAGACAAGTTTGCTTTGTGGCCTAAAATGTGGTCTATTTTAGAAAACGTTCCATGTGCTGCTGAGAAGAACGTGTATTCTGATGCTGCTGGGTGAAATGTTTGGTAAATGTCTGTTAAGTCTAGTTGATCTATGCAGCTGTTTAGATCTGCGGTTTCTCTGTTGAGTTTTTGCCGAGTTGATCTATCTAGTGGGGAGAGTGGTGTGTTAAAATCCCCAACAATTAATGTCTTTGGATCTGTATGGGATTTGAGGGTAAGTAGTGTTTCTTTGATAAATTTGGGTGCTCCATTGTTTGGTGAATAGATATTTAGAATTGTAATATCCTCCTGAAGGAGAGATCTTTGATTAGTATGTAGCGACCGTCTTTATCTCTTCTCACGAATTTTAATTTGAAGTCTATTTTATCTGATATTAGGATTGCAACTCCCGCCTGTTCATGAGGGCCGTTTGCTTGGGAGATTTTGTTCCAGCCTTTAACCTTGAAAATGTGTTTGTTTTTACGGGCAAGATGTGACTCCTGCAGGCAGCAGATAGAAGGGTCTTGTTTTTTAATCCAACTAGACAGTCTATGTCGCTTAATTGGAGAGTTCAGTCCGTTAACGTAAAGAGAAAGTACTGAGAGGTATTTGGGAGTTCCTGCCATGTTATCCACCTTCTTGGGGGCTGTGAAAACTGGGTTCTTGCTAAGGATCTTGGATTCTCAGTTTGTGTGCAGTTTCTTGGCCTTTGTTGCATTTTATGTGTAGGACATCTTTAAGAAACTTTTGCAGGGCTGGTTTGGTGGAGATGTATTGTTTCAATTTTTCTTTGCTATGGAAGCTTTTAATTTGGCCTTCAGTTATGAAGGAGAGTTTAGCTGGGTACAGTATTCTTGGTTGATAGTTGTTTGTTTTTAGGGCATGGCATACGTCATTCCAGGCTCTTCTTGCTTTGATTGTCTCTGCTGAGAAATCTGAGGTATTCTAATTGGTTTCCCTTTATAGGTGATTAACCTTTTCCCCTTGACAGCTTTAAGGATCTTTTCCTTGGTCTGGGTTCATCCTGTGTGGATTATAATGTGACGGTGGGATGTCCTATTCTGGTCTCGTCTATTTGGGGTTCTAAAAGCTTCTTGTATCTGAATAGGCCTATCTTTTTGTATGTTTGGGAAGTTCTCTGCTAGGATCCTGTTAAACAAATTTCCTAGACCATTAACTTCTGTTTCTAGGTGCTCCTCTACACCCATTATCCTTAGATTGGGCCTTCTGATGGTGTCTTCCAGGTGTTGGATAGACCTATCATATTTCTTGGACTTGTCATGGATGGTTATATGTTCTTTCTCTATAATATCTATGCTGTCTTCAATCCCTGAGATTCAATCTTCTGCATGGTCTAACCTGCTGTCAAGACTCTCTACTTTGTTTTTTATCTCTTTTTCTTCTAATTGGTCAGCTTTGATGGCTTCAGGTTCTTTGTTGAAGCTCTGTTTTAGGTCTTGTATGAATTTCTTTACTTCCTTAATTTGGTGTTCAGTGTTTGTTCTCAAATCACTTAGTTGATTGGTTATGGTTTCTTTGGACTCCCATTCCTTCTGTTGGGTTCCATTCAGCATTCCCTTTGTGGTCTCCCTGACTTCCTTCAGCTCTTTGTTAATGGATTCCATGAATGCCTTTAGTGATCTTTGTGTATTCTCTACCTGGTCTCTTAATTCGTGAATTACTCTTTGATTAGTTTCCTCCCTTCTGTGGGATTCCTGCAGTTCTCTTTGAGTGTTCTCTGCCTGCTCACGCCATTCCTCCCTTTCTCTTTGAGTATTCTCAAGTTGTTCACGCAAATCCTGTATCAGTTTTTGAGAAGCTTCCTCACGCTTATGATATTCCTGTATAAACTTCTGGGATGCCTCCTCTCTCTCCCTATCACGCTCATACAGAGTCCTTTGTACATTGTCAAACTTCTCATTTATCATGTTTGCTATTAGTGTTTGTAGAGCTATTTGGGAACTCTCCTCTGGATTATTCTTTATCTGTTCTAATCCCTGATTATCAAGGTTGGGAATTGAGATACCTTAATTTGACATTTGTCTTGTGTTTTTCCGGCTTACTCGGCCCATTTGAGATAAAGATTGCACCAGTTTTGTGCTAGAACAATATCTTAAGGCAACCATCAACTAAAGTTTGCATTTGTACCGTCAATAGTCTACAGATACAATCTAGTTCAACAGATACATCTATTCAACATCAAACGACTATTTGTTAAAGGACTTCGAACCGCAGAAAACAATTTGGAAAACCAGAAATTATTAGGGTTAGGGAGAGATGTGGGTAAAAAATGGGAATAGATTGGTGTGGGGAGGCACAGTGAGAGTTAACTATGTCCTAATCACAGTGCAGGAAATGGGTTGGGTAGGATGCAAGGAGAGAGAGAGAGAAAAAGAAGAGACGGAAAGGGGAATAAAGAGAGACCAGAAAAAGAATAGAAACGTAAAAATTAATGTTATTATAGAGGTTAAAAGACCGTCTATTTAGAGAGGAATGTGAATATGTTCAGAGAAGGGGAGGGACATAGAGGAGATGTGAAAATATTTAAGGATGGGAAAGGGAGAAGAAAAGATCAGAAGTTCAGTAGGGCTAGATAAAAAACAAAAAGATAATTAAGAAAGAAAGAAAAAGAGAAAGAAGACAAGAAAAGAAAGGAAAACTCTCATTCACGTATTCCTAAAATAAAAATTATAAGATGAGAAAAAAAAAAGTTACTGGAAAACAATTATTTTTTCAGAAGAAGCAAAAATTAAAGATTAATAGAAGTTTTAGAAGGGAAAAAATTTATATATATATATATATATATATATACATATATACATATATATATATATATATATATATATATATATATATATATAAGGTAACAAAAAACAAAAAACAAGCAAAAAAAAAGAAAAGAAGAAGAAGAAGAAAAAAAAGAAAAAAAAGAAAAAAAAGTCTTTTGATTTTTTTTTTTGGGGGGGAGGAGTGAGAAGAATCCTGTATCTCCCTTTTGTCTGCAACCAATCTCTTGTTGGAATCTCTGGTCAGCTTGAGGTCCTGTGGCTTGATTGGTTTCTTAAGTCGGTTGGTTGGAAGAGGCAGAAAAAGGCTCTGCTTTACCCAAGATTTTGAGATCCCCCTCCCAGGTTAGTTTTCTGGGAGCGTGGTCTGCTTTGAGAGTCACAAAAGAGGGGGATGTGGTGATGAGGCTAGGTTCTGGGTAGAGTTGAGGCCTTTCAACAAACAGTAGCTTTTCCCTGGGGCTATTTTGTGATAAAGCTCACAGCGCCCAGCCTGGAGCCATTCTCAGGGTTTCTGTTTTTCAATTGATTGTGGTGGCTGCTAGAGGGAGGGGAAGCCTCTGGCTCTGGTTACCCAGTGAGGCAAGGCACTCCGATGGCTGGCGCCTGAGCTGGGTGACTTTTCCCTGGATGGAGCTGAGTCTGGCAGGTCACTTCGCCGTTAAGTTCTTGTGACCTGCTAAATGACTCATTTTATTCCAAGGCCTGAGCTGGAGCTAGCAGCTCCTCCGAGCTTTGTCGGTATCCAAGATGGAGATCACTGGTGCTGGGGGGGAGGGGTGGCCTTCCCTCCTCTGCTCCCTGAGGAGTGAGGATGTCGGGCTTGTACTCACGCTGAGTCTTGGATCCTGGGTCGTCTCTGGTCTGCAAACAGCAGGATGATGTTCGCTCCTTGTCGGTTCTTGTTGGTGTTGAGTAGAATCCGCTCGTCCGCTGCGTCTGGCTCCTTCGTCCCCGACTCTCTGTGTCTCAGGTATGACTCCGCGGTGGTGGTCGCCGCCGCGACCCTGCCGCCGGAGTGGCAGCTGATGCGTTTCCTTGGCTTCCCCTCTCTTGTCTAACTCTCTGTCCTGTGATGGCACACTTGGTGTGATTCTCTGGCTTAAGACTGTTCACTGGAATTCTAAAACTACTTTCTATGCGAGAGCTTGTTCAGATTCTAGCTTCTCCTCCGCCATCTCCCGGAACCTCCTTATATACATTTTAAAGATAGGATTGAACTTGAATACAGATGTTCATTCTATATTATGTTTTGTGTAGTTATTCATTGTAATTTATATTTTTTTCATTTATTTGACGTTCATTTGGTTGACTGTGATGACACCTAACTATGTATTACATTGTATACATCTTATCACATACCATCTAGATTTGTAGATGTGTTCTCCATCATGCCTGACACCCAGGACTCTCCCAGAAAAGGAAAAAAGCTGTCGCACTTGGTTTCATACTCCAAGATTAAATTTTTAGCAGTGCTAGGATCTGAAGTCAGTGCCTAGCAGGTCCAATTCATGAATGGGTGAGTGTGAGCACAGCATCCTCTAGCAAATGAAGCTGTGAGGTGATTCCCAGGTACTGAGATCGTGACCAAGGATTGGCCAAAACAGAGATACAACGATAGGCAGACAGTAGTATACAAATAAATAGATGTTGGTAAAAAGCACCATAGCCGCCTATCTATGATTGAATAAAATATATCATATTCCTACCAACTCTTAGGTATTTATTATACCATAATTAAACGAATACTATTCTTGTCATGTTTAATAAAGCATGAAATTAAGACCAATCATTGTCCTAGGATTTTTGCATCCAATTTTGGGCTCGACCAATGCACAGACTTCTCTTTCAATTGGTATTCCTATGCATAGGAATGAGTGTCTTGTTATCTCCGGCCATTGGTAGTTGTCCGTAACTGGATTTGAACCCAGTGCATATGTTGACAGGTTGGCCTATGGCTTCTCTGCTAGCCCGCCAGCCTTCAGCAATAGCAGGTCAAGTGTACTTTGCACCCATGACATTCAGACATAGGATGGTCACCATGCAAAGAAAAAAAATTGAACACCCATCCCTCTGCATCTTGCCACTTTTTGTGCTATCTCACTTTCTTTTTCTGCAAGCCCTCTGGGACTAGGATTCCAGGATTGGGTATGGGTTCCGAGGCTGCACCCAGCCTAGGGTGATCGAAACTGAGGCAGAGTTGCCACGACCTGAGTTCAAGCCCCACATTGGCCAAAAGAAAAAAGTAAAAAGACAAAAGACAAAACTTAATTGATTAGTTAACAAAATTTAAAAATAATAGAACTCCCTGGTTTTGAATTTCTGCTAGTTTTCTTTCCTAGACTGGGATTTGAACTCAGAAACTTGTAGCAATGTGAGGGAAAGTGCAGATTTGCTATTACTTCAGTTTAAACGCCGTGCCAAGACAAAACTAAAAAATTAAGTCACTGAGCTTGACAGGGGGAGTAATTGTGAAGATGGGAGGTAAGGGATGGTAGGGGGAAAACAAAGGAGGAGGTAATAATGTTCAATAGGAAATATACTCATGACCTTGCTCATGTAACTGTGAGCACTCTGTACAACATTTTTACAATAAAAACATACAAAAAGTTTTAAAAATGTAGTATTCCGAGAAGCACTTTGGGGTTAAAGAAAGGATGTCTGAATAGATGTACAAAATTTTACACTGCTTTTTATTTAATGTTCAGTATGGAACTGAATAAACTGAATAAACTGCTTCCATTAAAAAATTAACTCACTGTCTTGGAACTGGGGCCAGTATTTATACCATTGGTGGGATTTGATCTCACCATCCAGGTAACTCTTTTATACCATGGTTGAAGGAAAAATATTCTGTCCTTGAGGAAAAAATTTCAGGCTAGAGTTCCCATGGCCTGAATGAACGCCCTACATTGGAAAAGATATTTCTATACATGTGTAATATATGGTATATCCTTTCATATGTATGTTTATTACATGTTATGATTTTCATTATTGATTTTGTATTTATTTTATTTTTTATTTGATTCATTCTTTTATTGTTTATGTTACTTATATTATCATTCCATTTACATTTTGAACATCTATTATAAAATTATATACAATAATTTAGGACATTGACTCATTTATCTTTAAAATTTTTTGTGTTGAAACATGATACACAATTAAATGGAGGCATTTGTCACAGTCTTATCACATTTAGAGTCTCTCCCAAGAATGAGATTTGTCTTACTTATCTTTGGACACCTTCCTATAGGGATGCCTTTAGATGATTTATACTGAGAAGCCTTTTCTTGAGGACAGGAAAGTTGTGGGATAAAATTGTAAGGAGGAGGCTAGAAATGTGGCTTAGTGGTAAAGAGCTTACTCAACATGCGTGAATACCAGGGTTTGAATCCTCAGTGCCACATACTCAGAAAAAGCTAGAAGCAGAGGAGTGAATCAAATGGTAGAGTACTAGCCTTGAGAAAATCAATCCCCAGGACTGTAAAAAACAAGAGGCCAGATGCTGCTGGCTCACACCTGGAAAACTACCTTCTCAATAAGCTGAGATTTGAAGACCACCGTTCACAGACTGCCTAGGCAAGAAAAGCCTGTTAGACTCTTATCTCCAAAGAACCACTAAAAAATCCCATGTGGAGCTGTGGCTGAAGTGTTAGAGAGTTAGTGTTGACTGAATTGCTCAAGGACAGTGCCCAGGGTTGATACAAGACACAAAGCTGCAAAACAAATGAGGGTTAATCAAAGTACTTTTCCTATTTGCTAATTAACAGAACATTTTCTGGAAAATCAATGCTCATATACACCAGAATTGGAGTCAGACCTCCAGGCTTAAGTGTAGCAGATCCACATGCCCAGCCTCACAGACTCTAGCATTGTAACCTTGTGTCCACAGGGTTCTGAAAGGTCCAATATGCTCCCCAAGCCCTTTGTGATAAGCAGTTGACTTGTATTGTCAATATCATTACACGTCTGAACCTAGCAGAGCACCAGTAGCTCTTGCCAATCACCCTAGCTCAGGAGGCTGAGGTCTCAGGATCACACTGAAGCCAGCCAGGGCAGGAAAGTCTATGACACTCTGACTTCCACGTCTGAAAGGTCAGATGTTCAAGAGCTTCTTGTTTTTCCTTTGGTGATGAGAAGTTACTCTAAATGTTCTTAGTGTTCTTGACCCATCCTGGGTTCAAATGAAGTTCTCAGGATCCAAGCCCTGGCACAGTTAGCAGGAAGAACTCCAGTGTAACACTGCATTTGAAGGACAGAAAACAGTTTCAAAGGCCATGCTAGGTGAAGAGAACAAGGAGGCAGAAGATACAAACTCAACAGGGAAGAGAGCTGCAAAACCATTTCATTCATTCCAGGCACTGCCAGCAACGGGGGGAAACCTGAAATATTTGTTATTGTTACACCAGGGTCAGGCTTTTCTCAGCTTCCTCAAACAATGTCTAACCTTCTTCCCTCAGGTGAAGGGAGCCTCAGGCTATCTTTAGGTTACCAATAGAGAGCCAGTTTAGTTAGGGAGATGGGAGGAACAGAGTAGAATAGCCCTGCTCTCTGGTCTTAGGGAGTGGATTTTTTACTCTCCATCTATCAGATTTGAAGGCCCTTCTTCTACCTCTGCCAGTCTTTTCTACTTCCTTCATTCTCCACATCATTTATGCTAATCCCCAGTCCAAGGTGAGGTAAAGTCATTTCTCTTTTGTCTCTAAGCAGCTGAGTTAGAACCTGGCTCTGCCCTCTTGGCTCCTGGGCCTTCGGCTGCCTGAGAAGTGGGAAAGAGACATTCTTCCTGCTCTGTGGTTGTGTGAAGAGATGCTGGTGTCCTGGTACACTGCAGAAGGCCTCATGACTGGGAATTGTTCTCTTCTTTCCTCCTGAAGTCCAAGACCGGATTCATCTATTATTTTTCTATCTATCTATCTATCTATCTATCTATCTATCTATCTATCTATCTATCTATCTATCTATCTATCTATCTATCTATCTATCTATCTATCTATCTATCTATCTATCTATCTATCTATCTATCTATCTGTCTGTCTATCTGTCTGTCTGTCTGTCTGTCTGTCTGTCTATCTATCTATCTATCTATTGACCTTCCTTCCTTCTTTCCTCTTTCCTTCCTTCCTTCTTTTCTTTCTTTCTTCTTTCTTTCTTTCTTTCTTTCTTTCTTTCTTTCTTTCTTTCTTTCTTTCTTTCTTTCTTTCTTTCTTTCTTTCTTTCTTTCTGTCTTTCTTTCTTTCTTTCTTTCTTTCTTTCTTTCTTTGTTTCTTTCTTTCTTTCTTTCTTTCTGTCTTTCTGTCTTTCTTTCTTTCTTTCTTTCTTTCTTTCTTTCTTCCTTTCTTTCTTTCTTTTTTTCTTTTCTTTTTTTCTTTTTTTTTTTTAGTTAAGGGGTAGGTTTACTCAGTAGACCTGCTGGGACCCGGTAAGGTTTGCACTCCACGTGGCTGGGAAAGGCCTGGGAATGAGAGAGAGCTGGGAAAGAGAGGAAAGAGCTAGAAAAGAGTAGAGAGAGCACCAAAGAGCAGAGAGAGAAGAGAGGAACAGAGAGAGCTAGAAAAGAGAAGAGAGAGAGCTAGAATAGAACAGTGAGAGAGATAGAGAGCTAGAAAAGAGCAGCAAGAGAGCTAGGTAGCAGAGAGAGCAAGAATAGAGCAGTGTGAGCTGGAAAAGAGCAGAGAGAGCAGAAAAGAACAGAGAGAGAGAAGAGAGGAACAGAGAGAGCTAGAAAAGAGCAGAGAGAGAGCTAGGTAGCGGAGAGAGCTAGAATAGAGCAGTGAGAGCTAGAAAAGAACAGAGAAAGCTAGGTA
Source organism: Dipodomys merriami (assembly GCF_024711535.1). Classification (NCBI taxonomy): domain Eukaryota; kingdom Metazoa; phylum Chordata; class Mammalia; order Rodentia; family Heteromyidae; genus Dipodomys; species Dipodomys merriami. The sequence continues at coordinate 538,869 of NW_027205660.1, forward strand.
GCAGAGAGACCTAGAATAGAACAGAGAGAGAGTCAGAGAGAGGAGAGCGAGCTAGAAAAGAACCGAGAGAGAGGCTCAGAGAGAGCAGAGAGAGCTAGAAAAGAACAGAGAGGGTCAGAGAAAGCAGAGAGAGCTAGAAAAGAACAGAGTCTTTCTTTCTTTCTTTTGGTCTTTCTTTCTTTCTATGTATCTATCTATCTATGTACCAACCTACCTACCTGCCTATCTACCTACCTACCTACCTACCTACCTACCTACCTAAATAGTTATCTCTTTCACATTTCTTGGGCTGAACTCAAGGCCTGGGCACTGTCTCTAGCACTCCACTACTTGAGTCACAGCACAAATTCTGGATTTTTCTGTGTATGTGTTACTGAGGAATCGAACCCAGGGCCTCTTGCATGCTAGGCAAGCACTCTCCCACTAATCCACATTCCAAGCCCCATCCTCTTTTTTTCTTAATGGTAGTTTTTACACATATATTCTACCATTTTGAGTACCCAAGTATAATTTTCTGAATACTGCTTATTTTATGAACTCTGATCTTTTCTTCCCCTGCCTGATTTGTGACTGCTCCTGCATTGGCCTCATAATAAAATGTAAATAAAGGCTCCTGAGAGTTTCAGTGTGCATCATATAAGAAAACAGGCCTAGAACCTGGAAGAAAAAAGCAATGGGGCTGAAATGAAGAGAATGATGCAGTATGTACAATGAGCATATCTAGAACATAAATCAGTAAATAAAAGCAGAAGTTTTGCATACAGCCACTTTGCACTTAGGGAAGTAATATACACATGTAAGTAAGTAGGACACTGATATATAAACTTGGCCTTCTCTTTTTGAATTTTCTTTTGGGGCCATCCCGTGGCTTAAACTGAGGTTGCAATGCATTCCGCATCTGTTTTTCCTAAGGCTGAGGTTCTACTACTGCCACAGCTCCTCTTCCAGCCATCTGGTTGTTCAATGGACATAAGCGCCTCCCAGGTTTTCCTGCCTGGTCTGGCCTGTATCTCCTGCTTGGCTTTCTCTCTCAAAGTTGGAGCTCTACCCTCTAGGCCACTGCTCCACTTCTGGTTTTCTGGTGGTTTATTGGAGACAATAAACCTTTCCTGCTAGGGATGGCTTTGAATGGAGATCTCCTCAGGAGGCTTCAAGTGGATTTCTTCAAGGATTCACCTAGGAGCCGCTCTATCCAAAACTTCAGTCTAAATCTCGAGAGGTACTAGAGAAAAACGGAAACAGGAATATGCGTCTAGTATATCCTAGATATTTAAGGTTGGAGACACAAAACACTCATAATTATTAGATCACTTTATAGGCAAAAGGAGAAATGCAGATAGTGTGAGGATCGCTCCAGCTTTTGGTCCTCATATCCTGAGACAGTAAATTCACTGCAGCTCAATACTAAGTGACAGAATTGGCATGCCCTGTGGACATTTGCTCCTAAATCCTGTAACAGTCATTTCTCACTTTTGGCTTCAACCCTGTGACCAGAAGATAAGATGAAGAGAGAAAATACTCTCAGATAAAACAGATATAAAGAACATTGGGAAGTTTACTTATAAGTCCCAACCATAGGAATGACCCTATTAAGATGTCATTCCAGATTATAAAGCAAAGAAGAAAAGAAAGAAGGTGAAAGTGCCTGCTGACTATAATCCCAACTCCTCAGGAGACTGAGATGTAAAGAATTTGAGTTTGAAACTGACCAGTGGAAGAAAGTCCTTGACAATGTTATTTCTTTTTTGGGGGGAGGGGATTTACAAAAGGTTTTATTAACACAAATGGAAAACTAAATTATGTATTACTTCAGTTATTCAAATATATGGCTTAATTTAAATTCAATCATTTACAAACACATCTTAGTATAAAAAACAATGTTAAAAAAAAGCCAGTTTAGCAGGCTGAGATATGAGGATTGGGGCTGAAAGTCAGCATTTTGCACACAAATCCAGGACTCTTATCTCCAATTAAGCAGTATGACAATGTTATTTATAAGAGGTCACAAAAAAACCAGAAATGGGGCTGTGAGTCAAGCTTAATGCAGTACCCTTGAGCAAAAAGAGCTCTTGGACAAGGCCTAGGCTCATAGTTCAACCGCAGGACCGGCCCCCTCCGAAAAACCTGTACCTCAATTTCTTTGTGTATGTATGGATGTATTCCTATAGGTGAAACTCCTGAGTAGCTATGATGAATGGCACCAAGCAAGGAAAATTTTATTCAATACAATGATGTCATAACATAGAGACTGCTTTTATGATATTGCATGTTCCAGGGCTCCCCTCACTGCTCCCAATGTAGCCTGAGGTTTTCTCTGCATCTCAGGCCTGCTGGAGGAAGTCTCCCTCATTGCCTGGACAGGAACACAAAAGACCTCACTCCTGTTCAGTTGTGTACCAAATAACTCCATCTGGGCCAATTAGTGACGTTGTGTGGGCGGGCTCTGAAAGTCAGGATAAAAAGGCCTCTTTTTACCCTTAGCTATCTCTCTTCCCAGTGCTCTGTTTTAACAGGAGACCTTCATTTTTGCCACCTCCCATGGCAGTCCAAATTCTGTGCTCTTATCCTGCTTTTATGAGACTATATTCCAGTGTTCAGATACAGTGCTCAATATAATTCAGAAGGCCTTCAGGTAGACAACTATGGCACTGAACCTAATGAAACTTTTCATTGCCAGCAATGATGGGCCTATAATGTCTCTCCTATGTTTCCAGAAGCGTGGGAAATTCAAGCACATGTTGCTATCAGAAAACTTCCTATTATCTAGGACTGGTGAAGCTTATCAGGTTTTGAAACCTTTGACTTCTCCTAGTTGGGCCCTGAGTGGCTCGGTTTTGGGGTTGTACACAGGGCCTGACCTGCTGACCATGAGCTCAGAGACGAAATCTAGTGCTTTACCACTTTATCACACCTTCACTTCTGCTTTCTCTCTGTGTGTGAGTGTGTGTACGTGCACGTGTGTGTACACACACTAGTCCTGGAGCTTGAACTCAAGACATGAGCACTGTACCTAGTTTCTCTTGTATAAGGTTTGCCCTCTACCAGTTGAACCACAGAGCCGCTTCAGGCTTTTTCCTACTGATGTTGTTCTGAGAAATAAAGCCCAGGGTTTCATATATGCAAAGCACTCTACCCCTAAGGCACATTCCCAGCCCTCTACTTCAAGTTTGTTAGTGTGTTTCTGTCTTTTTTGTTGTTGTTGTCATTGTAGGAGTGGAAATCTGGGTCTGGGTCTGTCCCTTAGCTCTTCAGCTCAAATCTTGTGTTCTACCACTTGAGCCACAGAGCCGCTTCCGGTTTTCTGGTGGTTCATTGGAGCTAAGTGTCTCAAGGACTTCCTGCCCAGGCTAGCTTTGAACCATGATCCTCAGATCTCATCCTCCTGAGTAGCTAGAATGACCAGCATGAGCCACAAGCACTTAGCTTCCACTTTAGTTTTCTTTGTGGTGAATTGGAGATAATAGTCTCATGGTACCTTTTGTGTCAGGGATAGTTTGGAACCCAGATCTCAGCTACTTGAGAAGGCAGGATGACAGACCTCGGTTATAGAACTCTAAGCCGTGGCACTCTGCTGCAATGGGTCCTTGGCTCCATGTGGTGGAGTGCTAGCAATGAGCCCAAGAGGTATGGGTCAGTGCCTAGGCCTGAGTTCAAGGTTCATGACTTAGAAAAAACAAGACAAAACAATTGTCTCCTGTAGACAACTCACTAGATTTCAGTAATACATACTTTTGTCCCTGCCATGGGGACAGAGCTTAGCCTCAATATTCTTTTCTGCACAGTCATGTCAGTTGTGGATTTCTTACAAGGACAATATAAAAGACTGCACCCTTTGAAGGACAAAATACATAACACTCTTCTTTTGTTCGGTCATGGGCTTGAAATCTGGGCCTGCACTCTGTCCTTCAGCGCTTCAGATCAAGGCTAGTACTCTACCACTTGAGCTACAGTGACACTTCCAGTTGTCGGGTGGTTTATTGGAGATCAGAATTTCAGCGACTTTCCTGCCTGGGCTGGCTTTGAACCACTATCCTCAAATCTCAGCCTCCAGTGTAGTTAGGATTACAGGTATGAGCCACTGGTGCCCGGCTCCAAATAACCCTCTTTACAGGACTCAGCACACAGCATCCTGTGAAAGACTCAGCACCCAGCACCCAATGCAGGACTCAGCACACTTCACCCCGTGAAGGACTCAACACATAGCATCCTGTGCAGGACTCAGCACACAGCACGCCATGATGGCCCCAGCACCCCAGGAAGGACTCATCACCTAGATGTATCCCACAAGCTGTCATTATATTAGGGTGCTTTCATCAGTATCACCATTCTTTCAGAAACATATTACAAACTGCACAACGTTCACATCTAATGATTCAGAGGGGTATTTTGGGGGGCGGGAATCAGCCACAGGGATTGCACTAAAATGTTGGGGGTACTGTCCTAAGATCTTTTGCTCAAGGCTAGAGATGTATCACTTTGATCCACAGCTCAGAGTTTCACAGTTATCCTGCCAGGGCTGGTATTAAACCCACCAGTGTCAGATCTCAGCCCTCGAGTATCTTGGATGACAGGGGTGAGCAAGCCAGCAGCATCTTGTTCTGTGTGGCTGAGTTGCAGGAGTATACCTCTGACTAAGTCAGATTAGAAGGCAGCTGTCAGAACCAGACTCCTGGCCTGCTCTGTGATGAGGTATTTGAAGTCCTATCCTTACAGAGTTGCAGTCACATTCAATCTTTTTTTCATGCCCATCCTGGAGCTTGAGTAAGAGTCTAGACACAGTCCCTAAGCTTTTGTGCTCAAGGTTAATGCTCGACTGCTTGAGTGAGAGCAAAACTTCTGGATTTTTATGTGCATGTGGTAGTGAGGAATCGAATCCAGGGCTTTGTATGTACTAGCCATCATTATACCAGTGAGCTCCAGGAGTGACATGGGTATGAACAGATAAATGTGTAGATTGGCATATATGTGTGTATATATATATGTATATATATATATATATATACATATATGTATACATACATATATGTGTGTGTGTGTGTGTGTATATATACACACACACATATATATACACATATATATGTATAAAACAAGAGAAAGTTGTCTGCATAGTATGAAGTTACATATATTATTTTACACCCCGTTATTGACATTCAAATTATTCCTTCCACTTTTAAGTATCATGTTTTTGGTTGAATACATAATAAAGTATTAATTGAAATTAGTCAATGTAGTATATTTGTTGTGTATAATTTTATAGTTCACTCATACACTAATTACTACTTTGTTAGTTTTATAAAATTCCGTTCGTATGGATGTATATGAGAATGGGTTTCTTAGAATCTCATGCCAATACTTAGTGGCAGTCCGGGGATTTGACCTCCAGGCCTAATTTTAGGTTTTGGCTATGGCTTCCCTAATAGCCAGCCAAACATGAGTATGCAAATTCATGTACACTTTCTGGGCCTTGTCATTTACACGCAGGATGGTCACAATGCAATGGGAAAAAATGCAAAACCACCTTCTTGAATTTCTCCATTTTATCCTTCTTCTTTTTATTTTATTTCTTGCCAACCCCCAGATTTGAATTTGGGTCCTAGGATCCCAAGGTAGCTGTGGCAGAGATGCCAAGACCTGAGTTCAAGCCCCATGCTTGGTAAAAATAAAATAAAATAAAATAAGATTCTGGCTTGAAATTTGCACCATTTTTCTAGCAGGCCTGGGATTTGAACTCAGTATCTGGGTATCTCTGTGAAACTGTGGGTGAAGGGTAAGCTCACCGTCCTTGAAGACAAGAAATTCAGACCAGTTCCCAGGGACTGAATTGAAGCTCCAGCACTGGAAAAATTCATGAATTTAGTGAGTATGACGTTTATTACCCTTATTCATTTAGTATTCTTACACATATAACATTTCATTTATTATATCCTATCACACAGGATATATTTGCATATGAAGTATACATCATTATTTGACCCAGGACATTTTTTCAGGAAAAAAAAATGTGTCAAAAGTTGCTTCGTACTCCATGAATAAATTTTTGGCAATGCTGGGATTTCAACTCACAACCTACAATGCCCAATCCATAAATGGGGTCACAATCATCACACCAACCTCTTACAAACTGAGTTACCAGGAAGTACTAAGGATCTGTTATCAATCCACAGTAGTGCCATATCTATCTATCTATCTATCTATCTATCTATCTATCTATCTATCTATCTATCTATCATCTATCTATCTATCTGTCTATCTATCTATATCTATATATATATAGAGAGAGAGGTATAGATTGCTGTATATATATGCATATATCTATGTAGAGAGAGAATGTGAGGATACCAATAAATTATATATATATAGTTACCAATAATTAGTTATCAAGTTATGTCTCCATTTAATGAAGTATCATAGTTGAAAACTTATAAAAGCATTAATTAAAATTAATCAATATACTTCCATTAGGGGAATCATAACATGGTGCTAGAAAGGAAAATGTAAATGTAATAATTTTTGTGTGGCTTTCTAAAATAGAATCATGGATTAACTTCAAATTTAATTACTTTTATAACATTCCACTAGCATTCACATAAATAGGAATAAGTTTGTCAGGATCTCCCTCCATTTGTTTGTGGCAGTCCTGGCATTCGTACTCCAGGCCTGGGAAGTTTACTTTGAATGCAAACCATTGGAATGACACTGAAGATTTCAGATTGTCACGATTCAAAAAAGAACAACAAGAGGAAAAGAAATCCAGGTGTCAGGGGCTCCTGTATATAATCCTAGCTCCTCAGGAGGCTGAGATGTAGAGAATGCCAATTTGAATTCAGCCACTGCAGGAAAGTCCACAACACTCTTATTTCTAAGAGATCACAGGAAAATATCCCCAAGGGTTGTGTCTGTGGCTCAAGGGCTGAGAGCTACCCTAGAGAAAGAGGAGATCAGGGATAGGGCCTACGCTCATATTTCAACCCGAGTCCTGCCAAAGGAAAAAAAAAAGAAGGCAATAAATCCATGTCTCTGTGTACTTATGAATGATGTATGAATGATGGGCATTCATCAGGTTGCCAATGACCAGACCCCCAACCTGGCAAGCTGGGACAAGTCCTCAGAGAGTACTAAGCCTGAGCCAGTAGCTTGAACAAAGCATCCTTCTGTGCCATTTAATAACTGAAACCCAGAAGGCTTGCCTTGGCTGGGGTATGCAACGGGTGCATTATGTTCTGGCTGAAGTGTCCCATTGGGACATCTAGCAGCCAGCCGCTGCTTCCAGGGAAACCACTGTTCCTAGGCTGTAGGAGTTGTAGAAAGTTCTGGCAACATATTCCTTATCCATCTGTAATTTGTGATTTCTGAGGCCTGGTGCTATCACTCCTTCATTATTCCTCATTGCCGAGTCTCACACTGGTCCCAAATCCTGGCAAAGATGTGAAATGGCCAGCGACTTCTGTGCTGAAAAGAGTATTCCAATAAATTCCACCCTCATAGTTCCTGTTAGAGGTAAGCCTTGGGCTGTGAATGTGGCTAAGTGGTAGAGTGCTTACCAAGCAAGCTTGAAGCCCTGGATTGGATTCCTCAGTACCACATAAACAGAAAAAGCCGAAAGTGTCACTGTTGCTTAAGTGATAGAATGTAGCCTTGAGCAGAAGCAGCTCAGGAACAGGCCCAGACCCTGAGTTCAAGCCACAACACTGTCAAAAAATGTGAGCTTGGTGAGACATACACTTCTGGAACTCAGAGGACGGCCGAGGTTATAGGTAAGAGGCAGAGGGAAGGTGGTGGTGGCTCACCCTTGTAATATTAGCACTCAGGAAGTTGAGATATGAAGATTATAAGTGCAAGCAAGTGCAGGCAGGAGTCTTTATGAGACCTTTCTCCAATTAAGCACCAAAATAACAGAGCTGTGGTTCAATAGTAGAATGCTAGCCTAGAGCATAAAAACTTAGGGATGGCATCCAGGCCATTAATTCAAACCCCAGGACTGGCACACACACACATAGACACACACACACACACACACACACACACACACACACACACACACACACACTGGAAATTCTACTTACCCATCAAAAAGAATATTGTACCATTTGTACCTCTCATTTCTTATGTCATCTGCCTGGTATCTCATTGCCATCATATTGTCCCTGTACTGCACTAACTGACACATGCAAACTGATGTAAAAGATTTTCAGGGTTATGAGATAACCATAGATTCCTGAGTATGAGTTCTCTGCTCATTTTCTTTGTCTATTCATGCCTTTGAGTAGTGATTGTACAGATTCATTTGTACCATTTGCTACACAGAAAAGAGATGAAACATACATACATACATATGTATGTATGTATATATATAATTATATACATACACACATTTATATATACATGGATATAAGCACACATATTGATATATATTAAATACTTGAGTACATTTTATCTTTTCAAGAATTATGGAGCTAACAAATATCACATGCATTTTCCTTCCTTTTCAATTTTTTCAAAACATAAAGAATTTTGTCTCTTTTGAATACCTAATTTTTAAGAGAATGTCACCATCTCTGATTTGTCAGTGGCCTTGAAATTAGATGTTCAAATAGGACAAAATTATTTAGACTTTTTGTGGAAGAACGGAATATTACTAGGGTTCTATTCATGGGTTCTCTGCTTGCTAGACAGGACTTTGTCTGTATAGCACCAAGCAGCTCAACTACTTTTTCCATACTTATAGTCCATTTTATTTACTTGAGGTCTTCAACTTTTTGCCCTGGTCTGATCTTAGATTGACTGAGACTTTGCTACCTATGCCTCATAACATAATTAACTAGGATTACAGATGTGAACCACTATGGCCAGTTCATTTGTTGAGATTGTTGTCCTGGCAGTTATTTCTCTGGACTGGCAGCAGACAACGAGGCTTATCTTTTCTGCTTCCAAATCAGCTGGGATTTCAGATGTGGGCTACTATTTATGGTGTACATGACACCTTCTGTTTTGTGTTTCTTTGTTTTTTTTGTCGGTCGTGGGGCTTGAACTTCGGGTGTGGGCACTGTCCCTGCACTCTTCAGCTCAAGGGGAGTGCTCTACCGCTTGAGCCACAGCACCAGTATCGGTTTTCTAGTGGTTTTATTGGAGATAAGAGTCTCATGGACTTTCCTTCTCAGGCTGGCTTTGTACCGTGATCCTCAGACCTTAACCTCCTGATAGCTAGGATTTCAAGCTTGAGTCACTGGTGCCCCGCACACCTTCTGTTTTTCAGCAGCAGTTTTAATAGTAAAAATGCTGAATAGAGGGGTTATATTTACATGAGCAAGTTAATGAGTACATTTTCTATCAAGCATTGTTACCTCCTCCTTAGTTTTCCCCTAACCTTCCACTCCCACCTCCACAACTATACTCCCCCCTCTTCCCTTCCTCTCTTCCTGCCTATATTGTAAAGATCCTTTTTCAACATAGTATCTTGTGCATCTCATTGTTGCAATGGGTCAGCCTGTACCAATATTTAACTATTTTTCCCATCCCCTCCCCAAGCTAGAGAAGGGTCTATACAAGATGCAGGGCACCGATATTAAATACAGTGAAAACAGGGTTTACACTATGGGGGAGGAACATAAAATGAAAAAAAACACATGGTAGAATATAAACCCTATCTTGGGGTTCATTTCGCTTAACATCATCTTATCTGGTCTTATGTACATAGCTTTTGAACTTTCATGCTTGTCTGAGACATATAATAGTTATTGCAAATAAAGGAAACCATAGAACCTATGTTTCTTTGGCTTTGGCTTACTTCACTTGATATAATTTTTTCCAGGACTCCATTTAGAGCTCCCCTATGATCCAGCAATCTCATTTTTGGCATTTGCCCAAATGTTCACAAACAAGACCATACTAAGCTACCGGCAGAACTACGTTTATTGCAGCATTATTTGCCATAGCTAAGATATGGAACCAACCAAGATGCCCCTCATAGATGAATGGATCAAAAAAATGTGATACACACATACACACACACACACACACACACACACACACACACACACACACAATGGAATTCTCTGCCTCCATCAGAGAGAATGACATCACCCCATTTTCTGGGAAATGGAAAAACACAAAAACAATTGTATTAAGTGAAATAAGCCAGGTTCATATAACCATAGGTGCCATGGTTAATCTTACTTGCAGTAAATAGTACTTGGTACCATATAACCATAAAAGAGGATGTTATGTGAAATGAACCCCAAGATAGGGACAAAAATGATTTTTATTCCATGAGATTCTTATCTCTACATAATCCCCCAAATAAAGTTGGAAGGGGAGCTGTCATTCAAATACAGAGCACCACCCTTAAGGGAAAAAGCCTAAGTGACAAGGTAAGGTCCTCAGTTTAAACCATAATATCAGCACTCAAAAAGTTGATTTCTTTTCCTTGAGGTTTTTATTAAATTGCTCAGAAAATAATCGACGTTGTATTTATATTTAGCATTAATATTAAAATCATGTTATATTTATTTATGTTGTTCTTTATTTTCTTAAATTTATTTACAGATTGATATCCAGTAATGATAAGAGATGATTACTGTTTCACAAGTTTTTATGTCAGTTGAATATATGGATGAGAGGTGCATACAAGGAGTTTGGACTGAAATAGATATTTGTAAGCTCTTCACATAAAGCATTGATAGTTGAAGGAGCTGTGGGCATGTATGAGATAAACTAAAGAAACCAGCAAGGAAAGATAAGTTATGATTCTGTAAAGCACACAATTTTGGAATAAAAATACAAGGAAAATATGTGGCTTTGTAACCCACCTACACTTTTGATTCCTTATTTCTAGCAGAAGGCATTTCAGTTAACTGTATTTTACAAAGTTAAACATGATTGACATTTAATACTAACTGACCTCTGCCTTAGGTAAGCAATAATTCTAGCCTGGTGCCAGGGGCTCATGCCTATCATCCTAGTTACTCAGAGAGCTGAGACCTCTAGATCCTAGTATAAAGCCGGTCTGGAGAGGAAAATTTGTGAGACTTTTTTGTTCAATTAACCATGATAAAATTGGTAGTGGCACTGTGGTCAAAGTGGCAACACTAATCTTGAGTAATAAATCTAAGAGACATTACCCAGGCCCTGAGTTCAAACTCTCTGAAATTATTCTTAAAATACTTGTTCTCAGTAATTTTTTAACTTTTCTAGAACACTGTTTTAAACTTAAAGATTTTTTATTTGATGTTGTAAGAATTTATTTTTAAGATGTTCAGAAAAAAATTATTTATAGTAATAACTGATTTGTATTGCTTTGTATTACGTATTGCTTCTACAACAATAGATCAGCTGGAAAGTAGATGGCCAAACCCCTCCTCCACCCACCAAAGTTGTAAAGTTCATTTTTCGTCATAATGATTTGTACATCTCATTGATGCAATGGGTCCACCTGTATTCCTAATTAAACGATTTGTTTTTGCCCTTCCTCTCCACAAATTATACAAACAACAAATACAGTGAAAGCAGGGGTTATACCATGGGGGAGGGGCATTCAAAGCAATATAGAAATCATCTTATAAATATGTTAGAAACAACTGGATGAAAGAAAAAAAATTGAATACTTATCTTGGGGTTCATTCAACTAGCATCAACTTCATTTGACCTTTTCTGCTTGACTCAGACATGTACTAGTTATTGAAAATAAGGGAAACCATGGGACCTATGTTTCTTTGGGCTTGACTTACTTCACTTAATATAATTTTTTCCAAGTCTTTCCATTTCCTAACAAATGGGATAATGTCATTCTTTTTGATGGAGGCATAGAATTCCATTGTGAATATATACCACAGTTTCTTGATCCATTCATCTACTTAGGGGCATCTGGGTTGGTTCCATATCATAGATATGGTAAATAATTCTGCAATAAACATAGGTGTGCTGGTAGCTTTAGTATGGTCTTGATTGTGATCATGTGGGTAAATGCCCAAAGTGGGATTGTTGGGTGATAGGGGAGCTCTATGTGGAGACTTTTGAGGAACCTCCATACTGCTTTCCAAAGTGGTTGAACAAGTTTACACTCGCACCAACAATGTAGTAAGTTTCCCTTCTGTCCACATCCCCCCCAGCATCTGTTGTTATTGGAGTTCTTGATTATAGCCATTCTAATTGGCGTGAGGTGGTACCTCAATGTTTTTTTCATTTGCAAATCTTTTATGGCTAGAGAGGTTGAGCATTTCTTCATGTGTTTATTGACCATCCTTCTTTCCTCTTCAGTGAAGTTTCTCTTTAAGTCTTTAGCCCACTTAATAATTGGGCATTTGTTTTTCTGAGGATTTGTTGTTGGGGGATTTAATTTTTTGAGTTCCAGGTATATTTTAGGTATACTTACATATATTTTAGATATTTTAGATATGAGTTCCAAGTATATTTTAGATTTGGCCGTTGTATGGCTAGTGCAGATCTTCTCCGAATCCGTTTGCTATCTAGTGATCTTGCAAGCTATGTCCTTTGAATTGAAGAAGCTCTGCAATTTCATGCAATCCCATTTGTCCCATTTGTCTTTGATTTTTTTTTTTTTTTTGTATTTCTGGGTCTCTATTAAGAACATTTCGGCCTGTGCCAAGGAGACCTAGGGTTTCTCCTATTCCGTCCTGTACTGTTTTCAGAGTAAGACGTCAAACTTTTAAAGTTTGAAGATCTTTGATTCATGTTGAATGGATGTGAATAGATTGAGCTGTTGCATACATTCGTGTGTGTGTTTGTGTGTGTGTGTGTGTGTGTGTGTGTGTGTGTGTGTGTGTGTGTGTGCGTGTGTGTGTGTGTGTTTGTGTGGAGGGTTATGTGTATCATTGAAACCAGTGATAAGGAACTTGGTTCTTTTTTCTGAGATATACATTATGGTGTTTCTTTGTCGGTGTTAGGCTGATTGCTTGCCTTTGCCTGATGTGTACATTCCAGCTCAATTTTTCAATTAATGTTTCTTAAGTATTATTCAACATGTAGTGCTCTGATATTGCTTTGTCTTTTGTCTGCCATCTAGGATCTTCTTTTCCTCTTAAATGTTAACATTCAATATGAATTTTACCTCCTGACTGATTTTCCCCTTTTTATTTGCATTTTGAAATAAGTATGATAATACCTTTGATCTCTGTATTCATGAAGAAAAACCATTTTGAATTCTTTGTTTAATGTAATAACACCTGGACAGATTTGTTAGCACCAAGACCTTTAATTATCTTTTGTAGTTTTAGTTTAAAATACCCCTCCTCCATGTTTTTAGCATTGGTAGACAAAGAATTCCCACAATGTCTCACAACTTTTATCTTTCACTTTCTCTATGCTTGTTTGTCCCTGCTAAATTTTTCTGGATGCCTGTATTAGCTACCCCAAACCCAGCAAAGCTGTTGACGCTACCCAATTTCGTGCCAGTACAACTCAGCAATTGCAGTCACAATTACCCTTTCCCTGTTACTCTCTTTCTCTGCCACTCATTTTGCTACCCATAATTCTGAACACCATAGTAACAGCCATCTGATCCCTGACAACCCTGTCGCTGCTACCATATTCCCAAACAATGCAAGGCAAGAGTAGGAACAGACAGTCGACTTTGGTACTCCTCTTGCAGGAACAATGGGATGTTATTCCTCAGGTATTTGTCATGAGGGACTAACTAGTGGTGGAAAGAAAAGAGGTTACTCAGAGGGGACTAAATCCAAGGATATCAACTTATAACTTGTTGCTAGAGAAAGCAGGCCCTAAGGTGAAAGTTAATGAGAAAAGAAAATTTGACAAAAATATTAGGGATGATAAAAAAGGATTAGCTTAGACTCTTGTGCCAGTGATCTGAATTATTTTATGACATAGATATGTAACTACTTGGCATTTTCAAAAGTATATGATGCTGCACATTTATGTGGTACTTATATTAATTTACGAAATAGTTGCATATGATCATGTTAATGATATTCAATAGTTTATGCTTTATGATATGCTCATTACTCTGCCTTTGGCATTATGAATTGAGCTCCCTAAAAATAAATGGAATTACATTGTCAAATACTACAAGGAGATTACTGAGGCTAATACCAAAATTAAAGCTGGTACAAGAAAACTGAACAAAACTACAAGTTCGTAGGGAAGGGGTCAGTGGTAAGTGTTATGATAAAAGAGAAATTCTTTACCATGGAATCTTGGAAGAATAGAATGTGTCTTGTTGAATTACTAGCTTTCTATTCATTCTTAGATAGCAGAACATGATTTTTGATTCTTGCTTTTTGGAAACTCTATAATGAGTGGTTAAACAAAAAATTATCGAAATGACTGAAAATCCACTGACATAAATTATCAAATTAACAATATACTCAAAGTTGCCTTGAGATGCAGGCAGGCTGGATTCCTTTCCTTCAAAATTAATGGAATAAGCTTCGTTTTGAATGGTTGAACAGTCCATAACACTTGTTCCAAAACTAGAAAAGATACTGAAGAAAAAAATAGGAAGGAGACTCAAGGCTGCTGAAATTAGCATATTTCCCATTTGGACTTTAATGGGTTGTTACTACAAAGAATTAGAATTTCATCTTAAGATAATAATTTCAAAATGGATGTGCTAAAGGATAGCTTCGAAATGTAATATTTAATGCTGTTGGATTACTTGAAGACAAAGGTTTACAGAAAATTTTAAATTCCAGAAAACTGTAATGTACCAATAAACACCTAGAAGAAATATAATTTAAAAATTCACCTGTTCAAAGCAAACCCCGGCAGGAAAGTCTGTCAGTCACTTATCTCCAAATAGGAAGTGGCACTGTGGCTCAATTGGGAGAAGGCACCCTTTGAGCTCAAGAATTCAGGGATATGTTAATACCCTGGCCCTGATTTCAAGGCCCATGACTGACAAGAAGAAATTTTAAAGAATTAAATCATTAGTGCTGGAAGAATACTCAGTGGTAGAATGTTTGTCTTGCATGCATGAGGTCCTGGGTTCAATTCCTCAGCACCACATAAGCAGAATATCTGAAATTGACACTGTGTCCAAAGTAGTAATGCCTTAAGCTTGAGCAGAATAGCTCAGGGACAGAACTCAGACACAGAGGTCAGGCCACCCTACAAAGAACAACAACAACAACAAAAATTAAAGCATCAAACAGCCTGAAGATGTTGTCCAGAATAATGAATGCATCATTATCCGTTTACATGACTTAGTGAATTGAAAGCTAGTTTACCAGGGGAGATGGTGGGCATTTTGTGTGTGTGCCAAAGCCTGCAAAATTATTTTGTACTTTCACAGGGAGGGAGAAAGCAGGAAACGGAGGGAGGGAAGGGGTGAGGTGTTTGGTGGACTTACCTTTTGATTCACTGTTTTCTGGAGTCAAATTCAGAGAAATTCTGCTTGCAATCCTAGTGCATGGGGAATGAAGAAGGTATGTCCTGCAAGTGGTTTTGTCCTGTCCTTGGCCTGATTCTAATCACCACTGGATAATATAAGTCCCACTTCAGGACCAAGATGCCTTGAAGACTACTGATCCATTTGGCAGGTTGACCTAACCACAGCAAGAATAGGCAGAAAATGCAATTCCGAGGGCAGCACTGGAAATTTACACCAGGCAGAGAATTTAGATATATATTTATATTGTAAAAATACTGTACAGAGGACTCAGAGTTACAGGACTAGGTAATGAGTACATTTCTTATACAAGATTGTTACCTCCTCCTTTGTTTTTAGCCCGCCATCTTTTCTATCCCCACATTTCCAACTCCTCGCTCGTGGACCTCTGCCTGACATTGTAAATTCTTTTTTGACACAGGGTCCTGTACATCTCATTGTCACAATCAGTCAACCTGCATCCCCATTTAAGCATTCTTTTATATCCCTTCCACTCTCCAAATTACATATATATATATATATATATATATATATATATCGTACACATTATATGATATATATATATATATATATATATATATATATATATATATATATATATATATGATGAAGAACATTTGAATCAAATACAGTGAAAACAGGGTTATACCATGGGGGGATGAACCTACAAAAGAATCACATAGTGCATTATAAACATATTAAAAACAAAAGAAAGAAAAGAAAAATGACATGTGTCTCTGACTTGGGGTACATTTCGCTTACCATCGTTTTGTATGGTCATATGTACTTAGCCTTTGATCTTCTCTGCTTGTCATAGACATGTTCTAATCCTTGCAAAAAAGGTAAAACAAGGTAAACCATGGGTGCTATGTTTCTTTGGGTCTGGCTTACTTCACTTAATATAATGTTTGCCAAGACTTTCCATTTCCTAACATATGGAGCAATGTCATTCTTTCCAGTGTGTGTGTGTGTGTGTGAGTGTGTGTGTGTGTGTGTGTGTGTGTACCATATTTTCTTGATCCATTCATCTGCTGAGGTATATCGGGGTTGGTTCCATATCATAGCTATGGTGAATAATACTGCAGTAAACATGGTTGTGTTGGTAGCTTTGCATCATGTTGGTAAGTGCTCAAAAGTGGGGTTGCTGGATCATTGGGGAACTCTACATGGAGTCTTTTGAATAAAATTCCATACTGCTTTCTAAAGTGGTCAAGCAAGTTTACATTCCTGCCAATAATGCATTAGGGTTCCATTTTAGCCACGTCCCCACCAGAATCTGTCATTATTACCTTTCTTCATTAAAGCCATTCTAACTGGAGTGAGATGCAATCTCAATGTTTTGATTTGCATTTCTTTTATGACTAGAAAAGTTGAGCATTTCTTCATGTGTCTAATGGACATTTTTTATTTCACCTTCAAAGATGTCTCTCCTTAAGCCTTCAGCCTACTTATTTATTGGGCAGTTGTTCCTTTGAAGATTTGTTGTTGGGGGATTTATGATTTTGAGTCCTAAGTATATTTTAGATATAAGACTTTGTCTGTTTTATGACTCATGAAGAACTTCTACCAGTAAGTGTGCTTTCTATTGATCTTGCTATCGATGAGCTTTACCTTTCAGAAGCACTGCTGTTTCATGCAATCCCAGTTCTCCAACCTTTCTTTGATTTGTTTTGTTTCTGGTTCTCTATTAAGAACATTTTGGCCTGTGCTAAAGAGTCCTAGAGTTTCTCTTATCCTTCATGTAATGTTTTCACGGTGTCAGCTTTTATTTTGAGGTCTTTGATCCATTTGGACTTGATTCTCATGCAGGCTGATATATATATATATAGCTTTAGTTTTCTACAGGTGTTTAACCAATTTTGCCACCACCAGTTACTGAAAAGGCTGTCTTTCTTCCATTCTGTTTTTTAGCTCCCTTGTCAAAAAATTGTTGGCTATAGGTCACATGGTTCATTTCTGAGTCTTCAGTTCTATTCCATTTGTCCTCAGTTCTGCTCTTGTGCCAATACCAAGATGTTCTTATTACTATGGCTTTTCACTATAGTTATAAATTTGGAACTGATATTGCTCCAGTGCTGTTCTTTTGGTTAAGGATTGACCAACCTACAGCCAGCATTATAATTATTGGTGAAAATTTAAAGTCATTTCTTATAAATTCAGGAAAGAGATATGGATGTCTGCTCTCTCCACTCCTCTTCAACTTAGTATAAGAATTCTAGCTGGGCCAATAAGACAAGATGCAAACTTAAAGGGAATCCAAATAGGGAAAGATGAAGTAAAACATCTAAGATGACCAATGGAATAGAATTGAAAACCCAGAAATGAACCTACAGTCCCATAGGCATCTAATTTTTGATATGGGAGCTAAAAATATAGAATGGAAGAAAGACAGCCTCTTCAGTAAATGGTGCTTGAAAAATTGGTTAACTACATGTAGAAAACTAAAGCTAGATCCTTATATATCATCCTGCACCAGTATCAACTCCAAATCGATCAAAATCCTCAGAGTCAAAGCAGACACTCTGAAAATATTACAGGATGAAATAGCAGAAACCCTAGGTCTTCTTGGCACAGGCCAAAAATTCTTAATAGAGATCCAGAAATACAAGAAATCAAAGACAAATGGGACAAATGGGATTGCATGGAATTGCAAAGCTTCTGCAAGGCAAAGAACATAGCTAGCAAGATGAATAGAAGGCCCACGGATTGGGAGAACATCTTCACTAGCCATACAACAGACAAGGGTCTCATATCTAAAATATACCTGGAACTCAAAAAATTATATCCCCCAACAACAAATCTTCAAAGAAACAACTGTCCAATAAATAAGTGGCCTAAATACTTAACGAGAAATTTCTCTGAAGAGGAATGAAGGATGGCCAATAAACACGTGAAGAAATGCTCTTTAGTCATGAAAGAAATGCAAATCAAAACAGCATTGAAATACCACCTCACCCCAGTTAGAATGGCTATAATCAAGAACTCTAATAACAACAGATGATGGAGGGGATGTGGACAGAAGAAAATCTCACTGCACTATTGGTGGCAGTGTAAACTTGTTCAAACACTTTGGAAAGCAATATGTAGGTTCCTCAAAAGACTCCACATAGAGCTCCCGTAAGACCCAGCAATACCACTTTTGGGCATTTACCCAAATGTTCACAAACAAGACAACACACACTAAAAATTCCAGCACGACTATGTTTATTACAATATTATTTACCATAGTTAAGATATGGAACCAACCCAGATGCCCCTCAGTAGATGAATGGATCAAGAAAATGTGGTATATATACACAATGGAATTCTATGTCTCCATCAGAAATTATGACATTGCCCCATATGTTAGGAAATGGAAAGACTTGGAAAAAATTATATTAAGTGAAGTATGCCAGATCCAAAGAAACATAGCTCCATTGTTTCCCTTATTTGCAGTAACTAGAATATGTCTGAGTCAAGCAGAATAGGTCAGATAAGTTGATGTTAGGGAAATGTACCCTAAGATTTGTATTCAAATATTTATTTTCTTTCATGGGATTGTTGCTAACACATTTATAAGATTATTTCTTTGTTGCTTTGTATGTCCTTCCCCCATGGTATAACCCCTGCTTTAACTGTATTTGATCTCCCTATAATTTCTGGAGGGGAATGGCAAAAACAAATCGTTTAACTAGGGATACAGGTGGACCCATTGCAACAATAAGATGTACAAGTCATTGTGTCGAAATCGAACTTTACAACTTTGGTGGGGGGGAGGAGGATTGGGTGGAGGCGCAGGGGAAGATGGGAAGGGATGGATAGAGGAAACAACGTAGGAGGTCACAATGCTTGACAAGAAATATACTCATTATCTTGCCCAGATAATTTTAACACTTCCATAGAGTATTTTCACAAGAAAAAATTAATAAACTTTAAAAAAGAAAGAAAAAGAAGGAAAGAAAAGCAAGAGGATGACATTATCTTGTATTTAATGGACTCCATGGACTCCACTCTCAAGTTACTTGAGCTGATCAGAAACTTTGGCCAACTAGCAGAATATAATTGTGTCTCAATAAAAGCAACCAAGAAAGGAATAAAAAATAAACAAGAAAGGAATACACAGTTGGAAATTTGGGATAATTTTGTCATTATGTTTTGGTAGTCAAGTTTCCTATAGAAATGAAACTCATGTATAATCCTCAGTTGTGTTTTAGATGTTGTCTTAATTACAGAACATGTCTAGATGCAAAATAGCTCATGATTCCTAACCAAAAATTTGAAAAATTAAGCATCATTCAGTTTGGTTCCAAAGACATGATGGATTACAAAAGTTTATTGGAGAAATCGTAAAGTTAATTTAATGTAGGACTTTTTAGTCCTGGCTAAATTAGAATTTAGATTTAAAATAGATTTTTTTGTACTTTAATATTCGATAGGATACTACAAAATTGTTTTCAAGTAAAAGTTTTAATTTACAAATTCACAAATGATTCTGGCATTCAAATTGACTAGAGTAGTCTTTCAAGTGAGATATAATATGAACTTAGTTAATAGATAATTCCAACAGTTCATGTGTAAAATGATAATGTGAATAATCTAAATTGCCAACAAATTGATTATATTAATTTATAAATATAGAAAAAGAGCAATCTTTTGAGACTTTGGTCTAACATGATATGAAGATAGTAATTGTGTGCCATCTTTTTTTTCTACCTATACATAACACAGGAAGAAATTTCCTTAATTATTTACCTCTGTATACAATGAGAAAAATGCTAGGTTTGAGGTTTGTTTTTATTTTGTTTTTGTTGTTTGGTTTGTCATAGGGCTTAACCTCTGGGCTCGGGTACTGTCCCTGAGCCTGTTTTTGCTCAAGGGTATTGCTCTACAACTTGAACCTCAGCGACATTTGGGTCTGGCTTTTCCTTATGAGTTGATTGGAGATAAGAATCCAAGGAAGTTTGCTGCCTGGGTGGACTTTCAACAATAATCTTGAAATCTTAATATTAAGATATACAGATCTCTTGAATATCTAAGATAGATTATATATAATAAAATAAATAAAAATAAAAATAAATAATATTTGAAAGTTTTCTAATCTCAAGAAAACCACTGCGGGGAAAATGATATAGCAAATTTTAGTGTAGTATTCTTTCCACAATAGGAAGGGCATCACATTAGCAGAAGTGTAGTATTTTTTCACAATAGTGATAAAGTATTCATGATGTGAATTCAGGGAATTTTAAGGTGCACCTTACAAGTTGCAAACTGTTTCGCTAGGATGACTTTACAGCATAAAAACTTGGGATTGATTTTTAGGGAAATAATAGCTTACTCTGATGAACAAATGTTTACTCTTATGGAATTATTTATAGGAAGTAGCACTGTGGCTCAAGCGGTAGAGTGCTCACCTTGAGCTGCAGAGCGCAGGGACAGCGCCCAAGCCCATAGTTCAAGCACCACGACTGACCCAAAAAAAAAAGGAATTAATTATTATAGATACTTCATAGCTTTATCCTCTACAAGAACGTGTCTATTTTTTCTGTTGACTTTTAAATGTGTAATGTATCATTGAAAACTGCATCTATTGCAGAATTAAATAAAATGCAAACAGGTACTATTTTGAATGTCTCTGGTATGGCATATTCAGAATTTGAAAATGAGTAGTTAGTAGTCTGTTTTCTGTTTTAGTATGAGACAATACTAAAATAATGAGTTTTTTTTCAAAATATTGGCAAGTATATTATGAAAATATTGTATAGTTTGATAACATTCCAGTTGATGTCCCTCTGATAAAGAAAGAGCTAATTCAAGTTAGCAGCCAAAATGTTCATTTTTAAAAGATAATACACATAGAATAATATTTACTATATTAATAAAGTGAAATTATATTTTATGTAGCTCATTTTAACTTAATTTTATTGTCAAGATGATATATAGAAGGGGTTGCAGTAATTGTAAGGTATTGAATACATAACATGTCAAAATTTTTACCCCCTCCCTCATTTTTCTCACACTTTTTCTTCACCCCAATACCCCTCATAAGTTGTAATGTAAATTTCCAACATGTTGTCCTGTGAGTATGGCTATTGCATTGGTTTGCCTTTTTCCTTTGTCTGGCCATTTTATTGTTCTGCTTCCCTTGCTAAATGAAGATAAATGTATATACAATACACAGGAACCTGAAATCAACAACAGTGGACAAACCATAGGGGAAAACACAAAACAAAAAAAGAAATCACATAGTACATTAAATACAACATCCATAAAGAAAAACCTCTCTTTCCATATCTAGGAGTTTATTTTGTTCAGCATCATTTGATATGGTCATTTATACATAGCTATTGAACCATTATGCTCATCTGCTAGAACTATCCTAGATACTTCCTAGTTATTACAAATGAGGGAAACCATAGAATCTGTTCCTTTGTGTCTTGCTTATTTTTATTAATAGAATTTTTCCTAGTCTCTCCATTTCCTTATGAATAGGAAGCATAGAATTACTCCGTACATATATAAACCACATTTTGTCAATTCGTTCATCTACTGAGTGGCATATTGGTTTAAAACATGATTGCATGTAAATATCACTTAAAGCCATTCAAAATGACAGATTCCACCTCACCAGATATAATAATATCATGACTTCTAAGTAAGATAGTATTTTATGTTGGTAAAAGTGTTGAGATATAGGATGAGTCTAATGTATATCTTGCACTGAATTAGGCAGGAAGATATGCAATATCATGTGGTAGTGACAAAATATTCCCTTGAGAAAGATATAGGAGCCTGCCAGAAGTATGAAGTATTCAGATAATTTTGAAGAATTTAGAAATGCAAGTTCAATTATGTCTCTTTAACTAATAATTATGTAAGTGGAAGGTCAAAAGAAGGATAAGAGAAGAAAATAACTGACAGCAGATCATTGTCCCAAGTTAGAGTATAAAAAGACATAATCTATAACTTCCAAGTAAAAGAGAGACCAATATAATATGTACGCTTAATTTAGGTACATGCAAAATATTTACTTGGCTTTTCCCTACTTAATGTTCCAAAATAAATGAACACTTATAAGAAAAGTTATGTGATTGCAATTGCTTCAACTTGAACACTAATTTTGATCAGCCCTGTTTTTCTCACTTTGCACTTGAAAAATAGTCCCTAAGTTGATGATGTTGTGGATGATTAGAGTCAGAGTTAGGGGCTTCTACTTGTTCAATTATCCCAGAATAATTTAAAACAGTTTTCTGCCCCAGATATCCAACTAGATTGTCTGAACCTGTACTTGGAACACACCCTCACACCTGAGCATATTATTTGAAATTATAATTCAGCTTTTCTTGGCACATTCTACTTTCTGCCTTGGTCTTCTTTGCACATTCCTTCTGAGTTCATAGTTACTCTATTTCCATTTCGTCTGTACAAACTGATAAGAACATTGTTCAACTACCACTTCTAATTTGTACACGCCCAGTCTATGTATGAAGGTACTTTATCCATGCTAAGCAATAGGGTAACACTAACTCTTGGAGTAGAAAAGTTCCACAATATAACCCTATGCCCACATTGGAGGATGTAGAATTTAAAGCATTTGAGACAAACAGTGATATTAGAATTGAAAGGCTCCTTAGGGACATTTTCCTGGAGTTCATTAGTTTACCCAGGAGAAATATAAATATCCACAAAATTGGGAGCTAATTAGTAAGTATCCGAATTAACATTAGATCCTAGATGTTGTGTTAATACAAGTAACGATCGTATTATTGTTAAATCAGAATCCTTCACTCCTTGACAATGTGTATGAGAAAATGAAAGAAAGACATTAAAGCAAAATGTCTTATCTTTTTAGGCATTTAATCCTAGTGGTGAGAGTAATGTCTGAACTTTTCCATTCAATGAAAGCTTGAATTTATAAGAACATTTTCCTACATATAAGAATTTGTGTCAGGTTTGTTGACACAGCATGGAGATATACCTAACAAGAATGAGATTTCAATAGTATATATGGCAGTTATGATTTGCCAATGGCTATTGAGGCATTTTCTGTTCTAAAGAGGAATCAATTCCAGGAGTCTTCAGTCACATCAGTAAAGCTGTACGTTCAACCTAATACTTGGTGTTACTTGTCCTACATTTATAATGAGTAGGCTGATAAGATATCCAAACATATCTAAATATATTTCAATAAAATTTCAAACAGATACGGATAGATGAGTCACTAATTGGAATTGTAAGACAAATTAGGCTTGTCAGAATTTCACTAAGAAAAGTTCATGACATTTATATCTGTTTAACATTTCTAAGGTAAGGATTAAAGCATTTGTTCCCAACATTAAAAATCAACGGGATCTGTTGAATTAATGGATCCAGAATTTTATATCTTCACATTCATATCTCAACGTTTTATCAATATGACTTTGACCAAAACACTGTTCTTATTGAACTTGTCTATGTAATTTTACCTTTCAAATCTAAATAGTATATTTCCTTCAATATCTTCCTGAAAATCCTTTCCTTCTTTTTGTTCTGAAAATCTATGTTTATTAATTTTTTGTTTCCTTATTTATCGCTTTCCTCCAATCTTGTCCACACTGGTACTCACATTGTTCACATTTTCATCAGAACTTTCCTTTTCCTCTTCCCTTTAATAATGTCACTGATTTTATTATTATTTTTCATATTCATGTTCGTGAATATTTTGATGATGTCCAAACAGACCTATCTTTGCATCTGTTTAACATAAACCTTAGAACTATCAGAGAATTTTTTCCTCTAAATCCATCTTTTCTACCTGTAGTCCTTATCACCAAGAATGTAACTAACAGAGTTAGGAGACAGAGATGTGGAAAACCTTTAGATTTCCTCTTACCCTACCTCCATCCATTAGATAAGATGAATGATCAAGATTTTCTCAGTTTCCGTCACTAATGTAATTTCTATGTACTCCTTTTTATGCCCCTGACACCAGCCTATTGCAAATACTCATTACCAGTCACTCAGTCCTAAAACAACTGTTTACCAAGTATGCATTTCTCCCCATAGTCTTTTCATAATGTTTCTGTCCATCACCCAATGATTCTCTTTGTAAGCACACAGAGTGAAATACTCTGACAAAAATTCTAGTATCATTATTTACTCACAACCTTGACTGGTGGTCTTACAGTTCTCATCTGTTAATGGATGTAATCTACCAGAAATATTGAAGAATATATTTGTTGAATTCTAGAGCAAGGAAAAATAATGTAAACAGTCCTTACATTTTCTACCTTAGCTTTCAAATAAGGTAAGTGTCAAATTCAGTTTGTTGGTATAAAGTCAGAAATAGTTTCATGCAGAAATAAAAATAAATTTTAACTCTTGGCTCTACAGCATGTGTTTTTTATGGTAACTGCAGATATGTAAGTAGTAGTATGTAAATTGTGTCATGTCTTTGCAGCTGTACTGAAGAACATACCCTTAATATATCATTGGAAAACATTGGTTATTGAATGGTATCTATATGAGAATGTTATTTGAACTAATCACACAAAGTTGAAACCTATATCTTAGTCCATCAAAATGTGGAAATAAATGATTTTATTTATAAGAAAATAATACCACCAAGAACAGTGAATACACATTAGAAAAACTGCTGGAATAACATAAGGGTTTTTACTGTCTCTACCTGTTTATGTGATTCCATTTCTTGATATTCAAACTCTACTCTTGTTATTCTGTTTTCTTTTTTTGGTTCGTCATGGGGCCTGGACTCCGGGCCTGGCACTGTCCCCCAGCTCTTCAGCTCAATGCACTCTATCACTTGAGCCACAGTGCCACTTCGTATTTTTTTCTGCTTATGGGGTGCTGAGGAATCAAACCCAGAACCGCATGTAGGCAAGACCAGCACTCTGCCACTGAGCCACCTTCCCAGCCATCCTCCTGTTATTCTTATTGTATGTAATCCAACGCTGTTTATAACTATGCATTCAATGTGGGAAATCCAGTTTCAAGGATGACTAAGTTTTCTTTCTCCGTTTCAATCACAACATCGTCATTATCAGGCTACACTGTGGTCATCATCCTCTCAATCAAAATAAATATTAGCATCATAAGTGCTAATTATTGAACGTCGGATATGTGTCTATGATTTATTATTATTTGTCTTTTGATTAATAATTTTAATCTTACCACTGAGCATGCATCCATATTGAAATTTTGAACAAATAAATAAAAAAACATAACCATATCAGGTAGCTTGAATATGTGCTTATAACAAATTATGGAATATATTTTTAGAAGCATTGCAAATTCCTAATCAGTATGAATTTATTCCTCTCTCCCCGTAACTACAATCAAATATTTAAGAGTTTGGGCAGAATCTTTTCAAGTAATATGCTGTAAATGTAACTACAATATCATGTGTATATCTAAAATTCCCTTGAAAGCAATAAACTCTACTTTCTATTGAAATATTAGTTATTTTATTCTAGGACATTTTTAGAAAAATACACTGTATATCTTTGAAATGAAAAAGGTCAAAAATTGTAGCATAAAATTTTAGAGGGAGTCTGTCTTCTATATATATGTATATATATATATATATATATATATATATATGTCTTCTATATATACATAAATATTATGTGTAGAATAGTACATTTTAGAGATAATTTGTGCGCAGAAATATATACATATATCTAAATTTATGTGTAGAATGATAGACATTATAGTAAAACATGTATCTTAAAATATAATTAAAATTAAAAAAAAAAAAAAAAACTTCTTGAAACCAAGTGCCGGTAACTCACCATTATAATAAGAGCAAATTCTGGGTGCTGAGATCTTAGAATTGTTTTTGAAACTAGCCCAGAGAGAAAAGTACTTGTTAGATTCTTATCTCCAATTAACCACTAAAAACAACAGCCACAACAACAAAATGTATCACATTAATTTCACAAAAGCATCTTTTAACTGCTGTGAACATTTCTTAGAAACATGAATACATACCCCTGGAAAATGTTAAGTAAAAAAGTGTAGAATATTAACGTCTATGTTAAAGACATGACTATTTAGATTGTTTAAGATATTTAGGTAATGATTAGAAATTAAGAATAATGATAGGTAGGTCATATATTAGGACTGGTTTTTTATTCTATTTTACAATAGTAATAAAATGATATTTATAATGATTATATAAAATTACTCTTACTTGGTATTTGAATTATCATAAATGATAAATATTTTAAATGATTTCCAAAGCAAAGGAGTGTCAATTGTTTTGTAATTTCAAAAAAATAAGAAAATGGAGAGTTCCGGGAAGATGGCGGAGGAGAAGCTGGAATCTGAACAAGCTCTTGCATAGAAAGCAGTTTTAGAGTTCCAGTGAACAGTCCTAAGCCAGAGAATCACACCAAGCGTGCCATCACAGGACAGAGAGTTAGACAAGAGAGGGGAAGCCAAGGAAACGCATCAGCTGCCGCTGCGGCGGCAGGGTCGCGGCGGCGACCACCGCCACGGGGTCATACCTGAGACACAGAGAGTCGGGGACGAAGGAGCCAGAGGCAACGGACAAGCGGATTCTACTCAACACCAACAAGAACCGACAAGGAGCGGACATCTTCATACTGCTGTTTGCAGACCAGAGACGACCCAGGATCCAAGACTCGACGTGAGTACAAGCCGGACGTCCTCACTCCTCAGGGAGCAGAGGAGGGAAGGCCACCCCTCCCCCCCCAGCACCAGTGATCTCCATCTTGGATACCAACAAAGCTCGGAGGAGCTGCTAGCTCCAGCTCAGGCCTTGGAATAAAACGAGTCATTTAGCAGGTCACAAGAACTTAACGGCGAAGTGACCTGCCAGACTCAGCTCCATCCAGGGAAAAGTCACCCAGCTCAGGCGCCAGCCATTGGAGTGCCTTGCCTCACTGGGTAACCAGAGCCAGAGGCTGCCCCTCCCTCTAGCAGCCACCACAATCAATTGAAAAACAGAAACCCTGAGAATGGCTCCAGGCTGGGCGCTGTGAGCTTTATCACAAAATAGCCCCAGGGAAAAGCTACTGTTTGTTGAAAGGCCTCAACTCTACCCAGAACCTAGCCTCATCACCACATCCCCCTCTTTTTGACTCTCAAAGCAGACCACGCTCCCAGAAAACTAACCTGGGAGGGGGATCTCAAAATCTTGGGTAAAGCAGAACATTTTTCTGCCTCTTCCAACCAACCGACTTAAGAAACCAATCAAGCCACAGGACCTCAAGCTGACCAGAGACTCCAACAAGAGACTGGTTATAGACAAAAGGGAGATACAGGATTCTTCCCACTCCTCCCCCCCCAAAAAAAAAATCAAAAGACTTTTTTTTTCTTTTTTTTTCTTCTTCTCATTCTTTTCTTTTTTTTTTGCTTGTTTTTGTTTTTTGTTACCTTATATATATATATATATATATAAATTTTTTCCCTTGTAAAACTTTTATTAATCTTTAATTTTTGCCTCTTCTGAAAAAATAATCGTTTTCCAGTAACTTTTTTTTTCTCATCTTATAATTTTTATTTTAGGAATACATAAATGAGCGTTTTCCTTTCTTTTCTTGTCTTTTTTCTCTTTTTCTTTCTTTCTTAATTATCTTTTTGTTTTTTATCTAGCTCTACTGAACTTCTGATCTTTTCTTCTCCCTTTCCCATCCTTAAAGTTTTTCACATCTCCTCTATGTCCCTCCCCTTCTCTGAACATATTCACATTCCTCTCTAAATAGACAGTCTTTTAACCTCTATAATAACAATAATTTTTACGTTTCTATTTTTTTTCTGGTCTCTCTTTACTCCCATCTCTGTCTCTTCCTTTACTCTCTCTCTCTACTTGCATCCTACCCAACCCATTTCCTGCATTTTGATTAGGACATAGTTAACTCTCCCTGTGCCTCCCCACACCAATCTATTCCTATTTTTTACCCACATCTCTACGTAATCCTAATAATTTCTGCTTTTCCAAATTCTTTTCTGCGGTTCAAAGTCCTTTAACATGTAGTTGTTTGATGTTGAATAGATGTATCTGTTGAACTAGATTGTATCTGTAGACTATTGACTGTACAAATGCAAACTTTGGGTGATGGTTGCCTTAAGATAGTGTTCTAGCACAAAACTGGTGCAATCTTCATCTCAAATGTGCCGAGTAAGCCTGGAAAAATCAAGAAAAATGGCAAATTCGGTTATCTCAATTCCCAATCTTGATAATCAGGGATTAGAACAGATAAAGAATAATCCAGAGGAGAGTTCCCAAATAGCTCTACAAACACTACTAGCAAACATGATAAATGAGAAGTTTGACAATGTACAAAGGATTCTGTATGAGCGTGATAGGGAGAGAGAGGAGGCATCCCAGAAGTTTATACAGGAATATCATAAGCATGAGGAAGCTACTCAAAAACTGATACAGGATTTGGGTGAACAACTTGAGAATACTCAAAGAGAAAGGGAGGAATGGCGTGAGCAGGCAGAGAACACTCAAGGAGAACTGCAGGAATCCCACGAACGGGAAGAAAGAGAACTGCAAGAATCCCACAGACGGGAGAAAGCTAATAAAAGAGTAATTCAGGAATTGAGAGACCAGGAAGAGAATACAAAAAGATCACTAAAGGCATTCATGGAATCCATTAACAAAGAGCTGAAGGAAGTCAGGGAGACCACAAAGGGAATGCTGAATGGAACCCAACAGAAGGAATGGGAGTCCAAAGAAACCATAACCAATCAACTAAGTGACTTGAGAACAAACACTGAACACCAAATTAAGGAAGTAAAAAATTCATACAAGACCTAAAAAAGAGCTTCAACAAAGAACTTGAAGCCATCAAAGCTGACCAATTCGAAGAAAAAGAGATAAAAAACAAAGTAGAGAGTCTTGACAGCAGGTTAGACCATGCAGAAGATTGAATCTCAGGGATTGAAGACAGCCTAGATATTATAGAGAAAGAACATATAACCATCCATGACAAGTCCAAGAAATATGATAGGTCTATCCAACACCTGGAAGACACCATCAGAAGGCCCAATCTAAGGATAATGGGTGCAGAGGAGCACCTAGAAACAGAAGTTAATGGTCTAGGAAATTTGTTTAACAGGATCCTAGCAGAGAACTTCCCAAACATACAAAAAGATAGGCCTATTCAGATACAAGAAGCTTTTAGAACCCCAAATAGACGAGACCAGAATAGGACATCCCACCTTCACATTATAATCCACACAGGATCAACCCAGACCAAGGAAAACATCCTTAAAGCTGTCAAGGGGAAAAGATTAATCACCTATAAAGGGAAACCAATTAGAATTACCTCAGATTTCTCAGCAGAGACAATCAAAGCAAGAAGAGCCTGGAATGACGTATGCCATGCCCTAAAAACAAACAACTATCAACCAAGAATACTGTACCCAGCTAAACTCTCCTTCATAACTGAAGGCCAAATAAAAAGCTTCCATAGCAAAGAAAAATTGAAACAATACATCTCCACCAAACCAGCCCTGCAAAAGTTTCTTAAAGATGTCCTACACATAGAACGCAACAAAGGCCAAGAAACTGCACACAAACTGAGAATCCAAGATCCTTAGCAAGAACCCAGTTTTCACAGCCCCCAAGAAGGTGGATAACATGGCAGGAACTCCCAAATACCTCTCAGTACTTTCTCTTTACGTTAACGGACTGAACTCTCCAATTAAGCTACATAGACTGTCTAGTTGGATTAAAAAACAAGACCCTTCTATCTGCTGCCTGCAGGAGTCACATCTTGCCCGTAAAAACAAACACATTTTCAAGGATAAAGGCTGGAACAAAATCTACCAAGCAAACGGCCCTCATTAACAGGCGGGAGTTGCAATCCTAATATCAGATAAAATAGACTTCAAATTAAAATTCGTGAGAAGAGATAAAGAAGGTCGCTACATACTAATTAAAGATCTCTCCTTCAGGAGGATATTACAATTCTAAATACCTATTCGCCAAACAATGGAGCACCCAAATTTATCAAAGAAACACTACTTACCCTCAAATCCCATACAGATCCAAAGACATTAATTGTTGGGGATTTTAACACACCACTTTCCCCACTAGATAGATCAACTCGGCAAAAACTCAACAGAGAAACCGCAGATCTAAACAGCTGCATAGATCAACTAGACTTAACAGATATTTACCGAACATTTCACCAAACAGCATCAGAATACACGTTCTTCTCAGCAGCACATGGAACGTTTTCTAAAATAGACCACATTTTAGGCCACAAAGCAAACTTGTCTAAATTCAGAAACATTTAAGTTATACCTTGCATTCTCTCTGACCACAAGGGAATAAAATTAGAACTCAACACCAAAAGCCACCAAAGAAAGTCCGGTATCACATGGAGGCTGAACAACACACTGCTGAACCATGAATGGGTCACGGAAGAGATTGGAAAGGAAATTCAAATGTTCATGCTATTCAACAAAAATGAACACCCAAAATACCAGCTCCTCTGGGACATAGCAAAGGCAGTACTCAGAGGCAATTTTATAGCTCTGAGCTCCTACATCAACAAATTGGAGAGATCGGAAACTAGCAATTTAATGACACATCTAAACCTCCTTGAAAAAGAGCAGCAAGATAAACCCCAATCCAGTAGACGGAAAGAAATAATCAAAATTAAATCAGAATTAAATGAATTGGAATCCAAAAAAACTATAGAAAGAATCAACAAAACAAAGAGTTGGTTCTTCGAAAAACTTAACAAAATTGACAGACCCTTAGCAAACCTTATCAGAAAAAGGAGAGAACACACCCAAATTAATAAACTCAGAGATGAGAATGGAAACATCACCACGGAAACAACCAAGATTCAGAACATTATAAGGAAATACTTCTCAAAACTTTATGCTAATAAGTTTGAGAACTTGACAGAAATGGACCTTTTCCTAGCAAATATTGGCATGCCAAAACTAAACCAAGATGAGTTAAACCAGCTTAACAGGCCCATATCAAGCATTGAAATAGAAACAGCAATAAGAGACCTCCCAGCTAAGAAAAGTCCAGGACCAGATGGTTTTACAGCGGAATTTTACAAGGCCTTCGGAGCAGAGATCACACCAATACTCCTCCAACTCTTCAATGAAATTGAAAGAGAAAGCTTACTACTCAACACATTCTATGAAGCCCTCATAACCCTCATGCCAAAACCAGGCAGGGACTCATCAAAGAAAGAGAACTATAGACCCATTTCTTTGATGAACATTGATGCAAAACTTCTCAACAAAATTTTGGCCAATCGACTTCAACAATTCATCCAAAAAATCATACACCATGATCAAACAGGATTCATTTCAGGGATGCAAAGCTGGTTCAATATACGCAAATCAATTAATATTATTCATCACATCAACAGCAGCAAAAATAAGAACCACATGGTTATCTCAATAGATGCAGAAAAAGCATTTGACAAGATCCAACACCCCTTTATGATGAAGGTTCTGGAAAAATTAGGAATCCATGGAACATTCCTCAATACAATAAAGGCTGTATATGACAAACCTACAGCCAGCATTATACTCAATGGTGAAAAACTAAAGCCATTTCCTCTTAACTCAGGAACAAGACAAGGATGCCCACTCTCTCCACTTCTCTTCAATCTAGTATTAAAATGCCTAGCTACAGCAATAAGACAAGATGCAGACATAAAGGGTATCCAAATAGGGAAAGAAGAAATAAAACTCTCCCTCTTTGCAGATGAAATGATCTAGTATTTAAAGAATCCCATAGACTCCACTCCCAAATTACTGAACCTGATTCAAAACTTTGGCAAAGTAGCAGGTTATAAAATTAACCCCCCAAAATCAATGGCTTTTCTATATGCCAACAATGAGAAAAGTGTGGCTGAAATTAGGAAAGCAACTCCATTTGTAATAGCCCCACAAAAAATAAAATAATTAAGAATTAACTTAACCAAAGAAGTGAAGGACGTCTATGATGAAAACTTTAAAATCTTGAAAAAGGAAATCAACACAGAACTTAAAAAATGGAAAAACCTCCCATGCTCCTGGATTGGCAAGATTAACATCGTGAAAATGGCAATACTTCCCAAGGCTATCTACAAATTCAACGCGATACCTATCAAAATTCCACCCTCATTCTTCAAGGAAATAGAAGAGGCAATCCAAAAATTCATATGGAACAATAAAAGACCCCGAATAGCAAAAACGCTCCTCAACAGAAAGAACACTGCTGGAGGAATATCAATACCAAATTTCAAACTCTACTATAAAGCCATAGTAATCAAAACAGCTTGGTATTGGCATAAGAACAGACCTCAGGACCAATGGAATAGAATTGAAAACCCAGAAATGAACCTACAGACCTATAGCCATCTAATCTTCGATAAGGAAGCTAAAACAATAGAATGGAAGAAAGACATCCTCTTCAGTAAATGGTGCTGGCAAAATTGGTTAACTACATGTAGAAAACTAAAGCTACATCCTTATATATCACCCTGTACCAGAATCAACTCCAAATGGATCAAAGACCTTGAACTCAAAGCAGACACTCTGAAAACATTACAGGATGGAATAGGAGAATCCCTAGGTCTCCTTGGCTCAGGCCGAAATTTTCTGAATAGAGACCCGGAAGCACAACAAATCAAAGAAAGGTTGGACAAATGGGATTGCATAAGATTGCAGAGCTTCTGCAGGGCAAATGAAATAGCTGGCAAGATCAATAGAAAGCCCACTGATTGGGAGAAGATCTTTGCTAGCCATACAACGGAAAAGGTTCTCATATCTAAAATATACTTGGAACTCAAAAAATTAAACCACCCAACAACAAATCCTCAAAGAAACAACTGCCCAATAAATAAGTGGGCGAAAGACTTAAAGAGAAGCTTCTCTGAAGAAGAAAGAAGGATGGCCAACAGACACATGAAGAAATGTTCAACATCCCTAGCCATAAAAGAAATGCAAATCAAAACAACATTGAGATATCACCTCACTCCAGTTAGAACAGCAAAAATCAAGAACTCTAACAACAACAGATGCTGGAGGGGATGTGGACAGAAAGGAACCTTACTTCATTGTTGGTGGGAATGTAAACTTGTTCAACCACTTTGGAAAGCAGTATGGAGGTTCCTCAAAAGACTTCACATAGATCTCCCCTATTATCCAGCAATCCCACTTTTGGGCATTTACCCAAATGTTTACAAACAAGACCACACTAAAGCTACCAGCACAACTATGTTTATTGCAGCATTATTTACCATAGCTAAGATATGGAACCAACCCAGATGCCCCTCAGTAGATGAATGGATCAAGAAAATGTGGTATATATACACAATGGAATTTTATGCCTCCATCAGAAAGAATGACATTTCCCCATTTGTTAAGAAATGGAAAGGTTTGGAAAAAATTATATTAAGTGAAGTAAGCCAGGCCCAAAGAAGCATAGGTCCCATGGTTTCCCTTATTTGCATCATATAGTATAGGTTTGAGTCAAGCGGAAAATGTCAGATAATGTGATGTTAGTTAAATGAACCCTTAAATATGTATTTTAATGTTTTTGTTTCTTTCATGCATGTGTTTCTAACGCATTTATAAGATTATTTCTTTGTTGCTTTGTATGTCCCTCCCCCACAGTGTAACCCCCGCTGTCACTATATTTGATGTCAGTATAACATGTGGAGGAGATGGGGACAAACAAGTCGTTTAAGCATTCAGGTGGACCTGTTGCAACAATGAGAAGTACAAAATGTCATGTCAAAACCAGCTTTACAATGTCGGTGTGGGGGGGGGGGAGGGGGGTAAAATTGGGTGGGGGGAGGGGAGAGGCGGGGAAGGAAAGTGAAGGGTAAACAAAGGAGGAGGCTGCAATGCTTGGTAAGAAATGTATGCATTATCCTGCCCATGTAATTGTAGCCCCTCTGTACAGTATGTTCTCAAATAAAATAAAATACAATTAAAAAAATGTATATAAGGAGTACATTTTGCAGGTCTGGGGCTTGAATTCAGGCCTAGGGAACAGGCCTGACTTACTGGTCTTCAAGCACAGCGAGCTTCCCCTTTTCCCACAGTGCAACAGAGTTACCCAGACCCCGGGTTCAAATTCCAAGACTTGCAAACAAAAAAAAAGGCACATATTCAAAGCCAGGGAGCTTCATTAGCATTTTTTAATATTTTTTAAGTTCACTTTGCCTTTATTTCATACATATTGATTTTATAACATGAACATTTTTCAAAAAAAGGAGTTTAAACTTTTACATTTCAGCATAGCACATTGGTGTTTTTATTTCGACCATCTGCCTTGAAGATTGAGAATGAAAATAAGGACATCAGTTCTCCCTAGAATGTCGGGACTGTTGAATTTATTTCTATTTATGGTTATTTCTACAATTACAAACTCTCTGCATTTGTGTCATATGAGTTTTCCTCAGTGCCTACCACGAAATACACTAGGGGAGTTCTCATAGCACCAAAGGTTGGGTTTCTGAATATAACCTCAGTTCTGTGACAGTAGGTACTTCTAAGCATTTTGGGAATAAAATGGATGGTAAAATGTAAAAAAAAAAAAAAAATGGGACTGTGATGTATCTCAGTAGTGGAGTACTTGCCTAAAGAGTATAAGACCCTGGCAGAAAAGTTTCCTAAAGCTCAGAATGTTAGAATTTCATGATCTGCAAGAACAAACCTCGTTTTTTATTTATTTTGTGGTCCTGGGGCTTGAACTCAGGGGTTGTCCCTGTGCTCTTCAGCTCAAGGCGAGTGATCTACTACTTGAGTCACAGTGCCACCTCGGTTTTCTTGTGCTTTATTGGAGTTAAGAGTCTCTCGGACTTTCTTGCCTGGTCTGACTTTGAACCACCACACTCAGATCACAGCTTCTTGAGTAGCTAGGATTATAGGCTTGAGGCACCGGTGCCAGTAACATGAACAAACTTCTTAAAGATTGATTCTGAGAAAAGAAACTTGGTATACATTTTTAGTATAAATAATTTATAATCCCATGGTTAAGGCACTAATTAAGAACTATTTAGGGCTGGGAAGGTGGCTCAGTGGTAGAGCACTTGCCTTGCATGCTCAAGGCCCTGGGTTCGATTCCTCAGCACCACATAAGAAAAAACCCGGAAGTGGCGCTGTGGCGCAAGTGGTAGAGTGCTAGCCTTGAGCTGAAGAGCTGAGGGACAGTGCCCAGGCCCAGAGTTCAAGCCCCACAACCGGACCCAAAAAAAAAAAAAAAGAACTATTTATTCATTGGCAGGTTTCTTAATTTATTCAAACGTATATAAACATGCATAATTAATATATATGTATTATATCAATAATAAATAAATAATAAATATATAAAAACATATATGTTTTAATAATACATATGTATATATACATATGTATTATTAAAAACATAGCTTTGAAGTACACCTAAGAGCTTATGTGCTCATGTAAAATTATACAGCTGCACAAGCTTCATTTTTTTTTTTTTCAGTTTGTTTGGTACCTTAAGTGGGATTTGTGTATTGTCGTTTTGTTCTCCGTTTTTGGAGGATTTCTCTGCCTTTTATCCCCCTACCTCCTCTCCTCACATTTGAACTCAGCTTGCTCTTTCTTGGCTTCGTTGTTCATAGCTGATTTTCTACCACTTCAGCTATGCCAGTAGCCTGGCATTTGCCAGTTAATTGGAGATGATATCTCTCAGGCTTTTCTGCATTCATTGGCTTTGAAATTTCATCTCCCCGTTCTCAGCCTCCTGAGTAGCTTACAGATGAGAGCCACAGTGGTGCCTAGGGATAAATTAAACTTTGGTTGGTGTGTTCTTTCTGTTGTTGTAAGCATGGGATCATCTACTATAGTATTTCTGTGAATGTCCTTGGTCTGAAATAAGATATATACTACATATGCAAATCTGTATAATTTTCATAAGATGTAGAAAATTTAGTATGTGTTATAAGTGTAATAATAGTCAATAAATATAATGAATGAATAATAGAAAAAAGCAATATGCAGTAAAGATAAGTATGTAGATATTAATAATTTCAAATGTGGATGAAAATTAATTTACAGTGCTGGGGATTGAATTCAGGCCTAGGGAACACACCTGAATTGCGTGTATTCAGACAGGGTGATTTCCCCATTCCCCACAGTGCATTACAGTTTCCCAGACTCCAAGTTCAAATCCCAAGCCTAGCAGAAAAAAAATGAGCACGCATTCCAAGCCAGGGAGCTCCATTTGTATTTTTAATATTTTTATATTTTTAAAATTTATTTTATTTTATTTTCTATATATTTAATTAATTAATTAATTAATTAATTAATTAATTAATTAATTAATTAATTAATTAATTAATTAATTAATTTAGCCAAGCACGGATCTTGAAGTTAGGTCAGGGCAACTATGCCTCAGCTTCCATCACCTTAGTCTGGGTTGGTGCAGCTTCTAGACCCACAGCCCATCCTAGGACCCTAGGCCTCAGGGGCTGACAGGGAAAAAAAGTGAAAATGGCAAGGAAAAATAGCCATGAATTGAAAACATTTAGAGGTTTCTCGGTTTGCCTTCCTTGCTTGGTGACCATCCCGGTTCCAAATGACACAACTGCAACCTGTAGGTCACCAGGAATTGCTGTCAGCAGGCTGTCAGCGAAGCCATAGGCCAATCTGCACACCTGGACCCTGAGTTTGAATCCCGGTCATGTCATTTACAAAGTGCTGGAGAGTTTAAGTAAGTATTGCTTGTCCATAGGAACACCAGAGGTATGTGGTCAATGTCATGGTTGGAAGAATAGTTTGTCATTTATTCTAGCATAAAATTAAACCCAGAATTCACAAGATGTGGATTGATTTTATTTATATTGTATTATGCATTAAAATAATAATCTGTGTGTGTGTGTGTGTGTGTGTGTGTGTGTGTGTGTATGTGTGTGTTTTCAGTAGTGGGGCTTGAACTCTGGGCCTGAGAGTTGTCCCTCAGCATTTCAGCTCTGGTTTAGCGCGGTACCATGTGAGACACAGCGCCATTCCCGGCTTTTTCTCATTGTGTGTTGCTGAGGAATCGAACCCGGGACTCATACATGCAACACAAGCACTCTCCCCTAAAAAATACTATTGATTAAAGGGAGTCCTCACTAAATATCTGAGAATCACTAGGCAGGTAGTATATGTCATTGAATACTAGATAGACATCACTGGCAATATCTAAATATCTAAATATATATTTATTTGTATACCATCATCTGCATTGAGAGGTATTGCTACTTTGGCCAAACCTGTGTCTCCATCCTAGGTCCTGGAATTCACCTGGCACCTGAATGTGCTAGAGGCTGCCGTGTTGACACTCACACATTCGTGAATTGGGCCTCTAGGCCCTCAGTTCAGGTCCCAGCATTGCTAAAAATGTCTTCTAGGAGTAAGATTGCAAGTGTGATACCTGTTTTCCTTTTCTGTGCAAGTGCTGGGTATCAGGTATGATGTTTATAATTTGTTTGCAAAGCTATATGCTATGGAATGGATTTGAATGAATGTAATAAATGTTATAGGTGCACTCACAGTCCATAAAATAAATGGTAAACAAATAAATATATAATAAAGTATAATGAATCATTCCAACAAATAAGATATAAACTGAATGTATGGATGTAAGTATAAATGATATAATAAAAATGTCTGTAAGTGTTATGTTCTCCAAGTCTGGGGCTTGAATTCAGGCTTAGGGAACAGGCCTGAATTCCTTTTCTTCAAGGGAGGAGAGCTTCCCTTTTCTCCCATCCCCTGACCCAAGTGCATCAGAGTTACCCAGATCCCAAGGTGACATCCCTGGCCTGGTAGACAACAAAATGGCAGAAAATCCAAGACAGGGAGCTTCAATAGTGGTGTTAATTAATTAACTACTGTTTTTCCAAGCACGGGGCTTGAACTCAGGTTGAGGCAACTCTGCCTCAGTTTCCATCACCCTAGGCTGGGATGGTGCAGCCTCTGGACTCACAGCTCATCCTGGGGTCCTAGGCCTCAGGGGCTCACAGGAAAACAAAATGAAAACAGCATTTAAAAAAAGCCACGAACCGTGGACGGTCAGCAGTTTCTGTTTTCCTTCCATGCACGTTGACAAACCTGGGGGTGAATGACATGGCTGCAACCTGTAGGTCACCTGGCATTTCTGAAGGCTGGTGCTGTCAGTGAAGCCATAGTCCAACATGGACTCTAGGCCCTGAGTTCGAATCCTAGTCATGCCACTTACAAGAGGCTGAAGTGCCTAAGAAAATATTGCTTGTCCATAGGAACACATGAGGAATGTGATTACTGTCATTGTTGAAAGGGTAGTCCATCAATCAGTCTTGCATAAAATTAGACCCAATAATTACTGGACAGGGATTGATTTTAATTCATAGTTTATTATGCATTAAAAGAATACTATTGATTAAATGGAGTCCTAACTATATACATGAGAATCAGTAGCAAGGAAATATATCTCATTGAATACTAGATAGACACCTCTGGCAGTACCTAAATATCTAAATTTATATTTGGGTTAGAAAAGTGGCTCAGTGTTAGAGCACTTGCCTTGCTTGCCTGAGGCCATGGGTTCAATTCTTCAGTAACACATAAGCAAAAAGTAAAAAAGCTGGAAGTGGCACTGTGGCTCAAGTGGTAGAGTGCTATCCTTGAGCTGAAGAGCTGTGGGACAGCACCCAGGCCCAGAATTCAGGCCCCACGACAGAACCCCAAAATAAATAAATAAATAAATAAATAAATAAATAAATAAATAAATAAATAAATAAATAAATAAATTTATATGAATTTATATACCACCATCGTCTTAGAAAGTTACTGCTATTTTGGCCAAACCTAGGGCTTGATCCCAGGTCCTGAGATCTATTTGGCAGCTGAATGGGCTAGAGGCTGCGGTACTGCCACTCACCCATTCATGAATTGGGCCTCTCAGCCCTTCACATCAGGTCCCATCATTACCAAATATTTCTTCCTCGTGTAAGATTTCAAGGGTGACACCTGATTTCCTTTTCTGTGCAAGTTCATAATATGTCTGCAAAGCTACATGCTATGGAATAGATGGGAATAAATGCAATAAATGTTATAGGTGCACTCACAGTCCATAAAATAAATGCTAAATAAAATAAATGATGAAATATAATGTATCACTCCAAAACATAATATAGACTGAATATATTGATGTAAGTATAAGTCATATATTTAAAATGTCTATAAATGTTATGAGGTGCTTGAATTCAGGCCTAGGGAAGAGTTTAGTTCATGCATGATTCTCATAGGAAATGATAGGCAAGATGTATGGCACAACAATTAGTTTTAATTAAGAGTTCATGAAGTGTGACAGTAAGAATCACATTCAGGAATTGGAGGCATTGGGAAAGATCCAAGAATCGGTACTCAAATGGTAGATAGGATATGAACACAGCTCACTACATCTACTAATCTATCCACACAGTTAATTAGCATACTAGCTTCAGTTTATGAATGGATGAATATTGTGCCCCATCCCCACCCTGGGGCTAGATCTCAGGTCCTGGGTATGACCTAGCTCCTTAGTGGCTCACAAGCTGATGGGCTCATGTGGACCTATTTGGCTGTTGGGCTTCCTAGACCCCAAGTTCAAATCCCAGCACTACCAGAAGAGTTATCTTGATGTGAGAAGCCAATCCTTGCACCTGTTTCCCTTTACTGTGCAAGTCCTGGATCACAGCAAGAATCAAGAAAGAATAGGCAACTCTAGACCCGTGGGGATAGGTTGTCATCGATGTCAGCACAGTTTTATATGTCATTCTATGCTCAATAAAATACACAATACATCCTTGAAAAAGACACAAAATAAAAATAATAACTACACGGAATACAAGACGCATACCACACCTGTATGTTAATACAGATCCTATGTTAAAAAGAGCTGGGCTTCTTATTTTGGCCAGTGCTAGGGCTTCAAATCAGGCCCTGGACCAGGCCTGACATACTAGTTTTCAAGGATGGTGAGCCTCCCGTTCCCCCAAAGTGCAACAGGGTTACAGACCTGAGTTCAAATCCCAGCACTGACAAAAGATTCTCCTGATGTCAGAAGCCAGTCGTTGCACCTGTTTTCCTCTCTTGTGAAAGTCCTGGGTCTGAGCTAGGATGGAGAATGAATACATAGGCAACCCTATAACCATGGGAACAGGTTGTCATCCATGTCAGCACAGTTATAACTGTTGCCATACTCAGTAAAATACACAATATCTCCATGAATTAGATACAAATTAAGGAGAAGAAATGCACTGAATTCAAGATGCTGTCCGCACATGTATGTCAATATAGAGCCTATGTTTAAATTATGAATTTAAGAGTATAATGGCCTCAGCTTCAGTAACCTCTGGGTGCCCGGCTGCCATGGGCCCATAGCCAAGCCTGAGATCCTAGGCCCTGAAGTCTTGCAGGAAAACACACACACACACACACACACACACACACACACACACACACACACACACACACACACGCACGCACGCACGCACGCACGCACACACACACACACACACACACACACACACACAGAAAAAAAGCCACGGGATGGATTTGTGACAATGGTTTCCTTTCCACGGTGATCATCCTGGCTCTGAATGACTCGCCTACAAAGGATACTTCACTTTGCATTGGCGAAGGATATTGGGCTATCAGGGAAGCCATAGGCCCATGCAGCAATGTTGGTCCTGAGTTCAAGTGCTGGTTCTGACACCAACCAATCGGGGGATTTCCCAAGAGACTCATTCCTATGCATCGGAATACCGATGGAATGTGAGCAAACTCATGATTGAGAAGTTTCTCCATGGATTGGTCTAGTCTAAAATTAGACATAATGATCCTAGGATGCTGACTGATCTTATTGAATAGTTTATTAAGCATTAAAAGAATCCTATTCCTTCAATGGTGGCATAATAACTACCGAGGAATTGGTAGGAATGTAGTTGAGGTCACTGAATCCTAGGTAGATGTCTCTGGCACTCTATACAAATATATATGTATTGGTATACTACCACCTGCCTATCCATGTATGGCTATTTTGTCCACCCCTGTGGCTCGATGTCAGGGTCTGGGAACTGCCTGGCAGTTTCCTGGGCTAGATGTTGCCATTTTGACACACCCATTCATGAATTGGGTCTGCTAGGCCCTGAGTTCAGATCCCAGCACTGCCAACAATTGGACGTGGAGTAAGAAGCAGAGTGTGACACCTGTTTTGCTTTGCTCTGAGCATTCTGGGTGTCAGACATGTTGGAGAACATGTCTACAAATCTAGATACTATGTGACTATGAAATAGGATGTCATCAAAATAATAAATGGAATATGTGTTACCACAGTCAATAAATTAAATTGTAAATAAATGAATAAAATAGAAATCCAATAAATAACGACAACAAACAGGATATGTACTGAACATCTATGAGTAAGTACAAATCCTATCATTACAATGTAAATAAATAGTATGTTTCCCAGGGCTGGGGCTTGAATTCAATCCTAAGGACTAGGCCTGACTTTCTTGTCTTAAAGCACGGTGAGCTTCCCCTTTGTCTACAGTGATGCAGAGTTACTCAGACCCTGAGTTCAAATCTAAACTCTGGCATTAAAAACTGTACCAATTGCAAGCCAGGGAATATTTATTTTTTTTTTTTGTGAAACAAGTTCGAACTCATGTAAGGAAACTCTGTTTAACTTCCATCACCCTAGTGTGGGGTGCAGCCACTGGAACCACATGTGATCCTGGGATCCTAGACGTCCAGGCCTTGTGGTGGTGGGGGGACGCACAGAGAAGAAGTGGTGGGATGGCGTTTTAACATTTTGCACCATGATCATTTTTGTTTGAATGACACGGCTCCAAAGGGTACTTCACCTTGTAGTCCTGAAGGCTAGCAGTGTACTGGGGAAGACAGTCCTGCAGGTCAATATAAACCTAGAGTTGAATCCCAGTCATGTCACTTCCGAATGGGAGGGGATCCTAAGCGACTCGTTCCCATTTATAGGAATAATGATTGAATATTGTAAGTGTCATGGTTGAATGTGTTGCTCATGAATGATACTCGTATAAATTTAGACATCATGATTTCAGTAGGCTGATTGATTTTATTTAATATGAAGCATTAAAAGACAACTATTTCTTACAGAGACACTAATTTCAGGACACTGATTTATTTAATAGTTTATTAAGGATTAAAACAATAATATTAATTATATGGAGGCATAACAAATACCCAAGAATTGTTAGGAATGTAATCTGTATAACTGAATAATGGATAGACATCTTTGGCATACTATAAAGATGTATATTTATTAGCACACTACCATGTGCGTGCCAATCTGTTCTTATTTGGTCAACTCCAGGGGCTCAATCTCAGGTCCTGAGAAATGCCTATCAGCTCAGTTTGGCCCAGGATGGCATGTTAACACTCAATCATTCATGAATTTGGCCCTGTAGGCCATGAGTTCAGATGCCAGCACTCCCAAATAATGAATCGTGGAGTAAGAAGCAGATACTGAAACATGTTTTCCTTTTCTGTGAAAGTATTGTGTGTCAGGTATGAAGTGGAATACATATGCAGACCTATATCCTATGTAATCAATGTAATCAATATTCTATGTGCCATAATAGTCAATAACATAAATGGTTACTACATGAACAAAACAAAAGGTAAAATGAATAACTACAAAGAATGCAATATCGAGTCAATATATGTATGTAAATATAAATAATATATTTAAAATGTACACAAATAGGATGTTTTCTAGTGGTGGGGATCGATTTCAGGCCTAAGGAACAGACTTGAATTTCTTGACTTCAAGAAAGCAAGCTTTCCCTTCCTATACAGTGCAACAGAGTTACCCAGACCATGAGTTGCAATCCCAGTCCAGGCAGAAAAAAATGGTATCTCTATGCTATGTGACAAGCAATTCTTAGGTATTTCATTATTTCTCCTTTTAATGAATGTAATTTTTTAAATGCTTCATAAAGTATTGATTAAAATCAATCAGTATCCTAGAATATAATTGTATATAATTTTATCCTAGAATCATTCAAGAACTGCCCATTCAATCATGACATATATCACATTCTATTGGTATTCAAATGGATAAAAATGAGTTTCTTAGGATCTTATGCCATTTGGAGGTGGCTGGACCAGGATTCGAATTGTGGGCTCCAGCTCCCACCACTTAAACCCAAAGATAGGGAACTCACTGGTCTGTCCAAGAACATCAGCAAGACCAATTATTAAGCAGGCACCAGTGGCTCTCAGCAGTCCTCCATGATACTTACAAGGCTGTGAAAGGAGATTCTTGGTCAAAGTCACCTTGGGCTGGAAA
This sequence comes from Dipodomys merriami, assembly GCF_024711535.1. NCBI lineage: Eukaryota > Metazoa > Chordata > Mammalia > Rodentia > Heteromyidae > Dipodomys > Dipodomys merriami. The sequence goes on from NW_027205660.1 coordinate 582,515, forward strand.
GTACTTGACACCCCTGTCCAACTTCAATGTCGACAAAGCCAGAAGTAGAGCCGTGTGGCTCCAGTGGTAGAGGTGTAGCTTTGAGCAAAAGCAACTCATGGACTGTGCCTAGATCCTGAGTTCAATGTCCAAGACAGGCAACAAACAGACATACACTACAATCTGTGCAACCATCCACTGTCTGTTGGTTGACACCACTACTAGCCGTTGAGGAAGGTAGAAGTAAAACTGAGTGGTAAGCAAGAGTCTCTAGGCGAATTTGGAGTACAATAGGAAATTGAGGACGTTGTCAGTGAGTGGGAGAATAGAGGATTTCCCAGAGCCTGGGAATGTGGCCAGCCCATCTTTCCCATCCCAGTGCTCAGATGTCTCAAACACAAGACTCTGAGACAGAGCTGCAGGCAACAAACTACTGCCAGAACACCAGCAGAAGAATCCTCTCGTCAGACCTTCAACATTCAAGAAAATAAAGAATACAAAAAAGAGAAGGATCCCAAAGACAAACACCACTGGGGAGGGTGATTCAATGGAGGGTCTGGCCAAAGGCCTCCCCTGCCTTTGGACACAGTCACAGCCACCAGGGTCCAGAGTGTCAAGGGTTCCAATACCACCAAGAATCTGCACAGGTGCTACAGACCTGTGGTGCCTGCCCTGGATTACAGCAAAAGAAGAAATCAGGTGCTCTGTGACAAGATCCAACCACTGAAGCAGGAAGAGACAGACGTGCAGGATTGACAAGAGAAAGAGAAGGAGAAGGTTGCCCAAGTGCACACAGCACCGAAAGCTGAGCTAGACATCCACAAGCTACCCATACAGAGGTGTTTTGGGCAGAAAGTGATTTACAATCGATACCAGCCCACATGCAGCTTACAGCCGATGACAGAGATATGGAGCACGAAGCCCTCACCAGCTGCCTACAGGCCCTAGATCAGCACATGGGGGAGTTGGAGATGGTGGCTTCTGTGGTTACTACTTACAGAAGGAGACTGAAATGTTGTTCCAACAGCTGAATGATGTAACACTTCAGCTCAAGTAAAAGACCAGAAGTTTCTATGACCTGGAGCAAATGAACACAGAGTTTTAGGATAAGCTGGAAGCATTCTGTACACAGAGGAGCAACAGGAAGAACAGAATCTGTAAGTTCCAACAACTGCTGCAGAGGCATGATGTACTAAAGAGACCACATGAGAACCTGAGCTGAATGGTGACTGTAGTGAATCTGGAGACAGACACCTTCTCTCAGAACCTGAGCATTGAGAGGTCCGTGCAGAAGGAGGAGGCCTTATGGCTGACCGAGCAGGTAAACAAACTGACAGAGGAGAAGGAGTGAGGATCGAGGTAGGTGATGCAACTAGAGAATTGGGGGGGGGGGAACTGAGACCAAAGCTGGAAGAGCCATGGCCCCCTGAGAGTCCATCTCAGGAGGAGCAGCAACTGCAGTCCCACACCTACCGCACACAGATGGGGTTGAAAAACCTGGAGGAACAACTTCACATCTAGGTCCAGGAAAACCAGAGATTCCGTCTCCAGATTACAGAGCAGCAGGAGCAACTGGGAAGACTAACGGAGAAAAACAAGGATCGGCAGGAGATCCCCGAGACCCCATGATGTGCATGTGTGTGCAACCCACAGCTGGAGGAACAGCTGCCCTTGTTGTGGGTTGCTCTCCACAGGGTGAGTAGTGAGAAGGAGGATCTCACCAGCATCATGGACTCAGAGCAGCAGGTGAAGAAACATCTGCAGGAAGAGCTAGACTGCTCAGAGGAGAAGATAGAGGAAGGGAAAGAGGTGGCTGAGAGAGAGAGAGCCAAACGTCTCGGAAGCTGCAGGAGCAGCAGGAGCAGTCCCTGGCCTAGCTGAAGGAGCTCAGAGCTACCTGTGAGCAGCACTTCACTTCCAATGAGCAGCTGTGCTCCAAGTAGTAGGTCCTGCAGTTGCACCTGCAGAAGCAGACTCAGCTGTTGGAGCAGCTGAAACAAGTGCAGGGTCTGACCAAATGGGGGGACTAGGTTGTGCCTCCAAAGTGGCAGGATGGTTTCAAGTGCCTGGAAGTGACCAGTCCACAGGAGGAGCACCTGCAGGGCCAGATGAGCTTCCCGGCTTTCCCTGAGGAAGGGGAAGATGTGAACCCTGGAGAAGCAAAAGCTGAGGAAGCGACTCTCCTCGATGTGTCCATGGCAGAGGATGGAGATGTCTCCCAAACTGAGAGGGACATGGCTCTGTTAGCACTCTCAGAGGCTGAAATCCACAGGGGGCAACTCCTTCTAGACTGCTGCAGGCACTCCCCCTCCCCCGGACACCTCAGTGCCAGATACAACCAGAACCACAGGCCCCGTGCCCCATGAGCTGCCACCACAACATGTGAAAGAATGGGAAATGGGACATGTTGGCATCCGAAAAGAAAATCTGCTTCATCAACAACCTGCCTGATGAGGTGGACTTCCAAAGTGCTGCAGATGAGCTCCACCATAGATGCAACAAGCTGTCAGCACATATCCGCACCATCCAGGAATCCCTCCTGGCATGTAAAGGACAGATGTTCATTCTTGATCAGCTGTGTCAGGAGAAAGCAGAGGGCATGTGCCCGCTGTCCCAGGAGAAGATGAAGAGTAGATAACTGCAAGAGCTGCTGTCTCTCCTACACGGGGCTCCAGATGCCGACACAGGCTGAGCTCCCCACCAGTGCAGCTGCATCAGAGGCCTCAGGCTCCTGTGTTGTCAAAATGAGGGAGAAGCAGAAAGGTTTTGAAGAATTGCAACTTCAGGATAGTGTGGAAACTGTAAGAGGAGAGGTCAGGGTTCCCTTCCCCGGACTACCTCAAAGAGCATGTCCTGCTGCAGTTCCCCAAATCCCAGAACTGCCCACAGCTGGTGCACTCAGGGTTGCAGTTCTCTGTCCCTTTTTTCTGTAGACGGATGGGGATGATGACTCCCTATGTGACATACTGAGTCCCCAAATCCTCAGCAACAACCTGAACTAGGTGGGCATCTATAGGCCTCCATCTGCCAGTTGATTGCAAGCGTAAACTGCGGGCCGAGTAGAGCAGAGGCTGTTGGGAAGAAGCCCAAATTCCAAGGACATCTAATGGCCCATTGGTGGCCAGGAAAGAGGCCCATGTTATGCTTATCACAAAGAATAAATTGTTTCCAAAGGGAAAATAAAGCCTCCAAAAGATTTGTTCTTCTAGTTATGGGGCTTGAACTCAGGGGCTGGCCACTCTCCCTGAGCTCTATTTGATCAAGCCTGGTGGTCTACAAGTTGAGCCCCACCTCCCCTTCCAGCGTTTTCTTTGTGGAATCGAACCCAGGTTTTCAGGCTTTCTAGGCGACCACTCTATCACTGAGCCACATTCTCAACTAGGATGATCCCCCACCCCCAAACCCATATGGCCAATCCTCAGATAAATAGGAATTAGGGGCTAGGATGAACATGAAGCACAAGTCTGGTTCACACGGAAATACTCCTCTGCACCCTCTTCGACACCATTATTTAAAGTTTCTCTTTTACTATTGAGGGATGAGAGAGGGAGAGGGACGTCTGAGAGAGGAGTACCAAGAACAGTGGCCCCCTGAGTCCCACAGCTTCTCCCACACAAGTGGTCCTAGATATTCCCATCTTACCTGACTCAATGTTTTGTCTACACTGTCTGTCTCCCTATCCATGCAAGGCTCAGAATGAAATAAATGTCAGCCCTGGCCTCAGCCCACACCCAGAGTAGAAGAAGCTCCTAGTCCCAGGCTGACTTCCACCTCTGACTTCCCCGAGTTATGCTGGACCCACCACTCACCACTGTGTTAGTGTCAATGATCTCATGGATGGATTTCAGGAAGAAGGTCTATGGCAAAGAGCAGAAGCAGCAGTGTGAGCAGGGAGGAAGGAGCCGGGGCAATTGGTCTGGGATCTTCCTCCTTGGAGCCTTCCTGTCAATCCAGAGCCATCCTGACCTGAAGCATGGCCAAGGCCAGAGGGTGGACAAGATAGAGGAGCACAGGACTAAAGGAGATACTGCTTTATCTTGGCACACTTGAAATTTCCAATATTTGGCCCATGCCAATCCCAAAACCAACATGCAATGCCTCTCCTAGTTGTTGTTGTCCATGAGATGTTGTCCCTGAGCTCTGTTTCTCAAGGCTTCTACTCTACCACTTGAGCCACAGGGACACTTCTTGTTTTCTGATGGTGCATCGAGGATAAGAGTCTCACACACTTTCTGCCCAAGCTGGCTTGGAAGCCAGATCTCACCTTCCTGAGTAGCTAGGATGAGAGGCTTGAGCCACCAGTGCCCAGCATGTGATGCGTTTTTAAAGGATCTTGGTGAATCTGTAAAAGGAACCCCAAAGGGTCTGGATAGACCATGACCCAATCAAGGAGCTGGAATTGGGGAAGGCTGATTGGGGAAGCCATTCTTTTCCCCAAAATCATAGATGTCAGTTTGTGTTGGATGCATCAAACTCCTAGGCCAACAACAATCAGACTTAGAGGGAAAAAGGTAGAAAATACCCAAAGGTTACAGTGTAGAAATCTCTGATTTTGCATGCATATGGGTTGTGTGTGTGTGTGTGTGTGTGTGTGTGTGTGTGTGTGTGTGTGTGTGTGTGTGTGTGTGTGTGTGTCTTCAACGATGGTGGGTTTCCTCTCCCACAGTGCCAGAGAGTTAATCAGACCCTGAGTTGAAATACCAGGCCTGTCAGAAAAATGGTTCAAATCCAAGGAGGGTCTTAAATTTTTTTTGACCAGGAACGTGCATTGTCTTGAAAGCACTCTCTGTGCAATGACATCATTAAATTCAGAGCAAATTTGGTAGCTGGGTGCTATTCTTCATAGCGACTATGGATGTTCACTGATAGAAATACATGCATATATACACAAACACATGCAGTTACTGGCTCTTTTTTTTTTAGTGCAGATCCTGAGGCTTGAAATATGAGCCTAGAAATTGTCCCTGAGCTCCATTTACACAAAGAGCAATTTATCGTGCCTTAATCCATGATACTTCATTAAATGAGGCATAATTTAATACCTAATAATTATTAGTAATAGATTACATGTAATTTAATAATATATAAGCAACCCACATTCTATAAATATATTTATATTTAAATGTACAGTAGAATATACATATACATCTCTCTCTTTCTCTCTCTCTCTATATTTATATACACGTATTTGCAGCAGTTTACACATGTACCTATTTATATATTGACCACTAATCGGGCTAGAACTCAGGTCCTGGGAACTGCCTGGCATTGAATTTGTTTGAGGTTGCTTTGCTTAAACTGACTCCTTGATGAATTAGACATTCCAGGCCCTGAGTTCAAATCCCAGGAGTGCCGAAGTCAATAGGTGGAGTAAGAAGCCAATGTTGACCTGATTTCCTTTCTGGGGAAATATTGTGCCCTAGGTACAATATGAAATATCTATGCAAATATGTATATATCATATATATTATACATGTATACAAATATTATTTTTGCCAGTTCTAGGGCTGGAATCCAAACACTGGGAAATTCTCCGGATTTTTTTTTCTTTTAGGTTAACTTTCACTTCACCCAGAACACAATAGTGTTACCCAGTCCCTGAGTTCAAATTCCAGCTATGCCAGATAAAATGGCACAAACTGCTAGCCAGGACCTTAACTTTTTGCGGGAGCAGGCACGGGGCTTGAACTCAGGTTGCCATAACTCTGCCTCAGCTGGGGTGCAGCTTTTATACCACAGATGATCCAGGGATCCTACAACCCGAGTTCAACTCCAGCTCTGGCAAAAAAAATAAACCATCCAAGATGGAGGAAGAAAAATCAGGAAGTTTTAGACAACAGTTTTACGTTTGTTTCCTTTGCACTGTAACCATCCTGGCTCTCAATGACTCGGCTTGAAAATTGCATATGTCCTTGCATGGACTAAGGCTGGTGGGCTGTCAGTGAAGCCTGAGCCCAACCAAGACACCTAGGCCCTGAGTTTGATCTAGGACTTCGACCTACTCGTTCCTATCTATAGGAACAATAATAGAATCTTTGTAATGTACCAATTGAAATACTCATAAGCTAGTCAATGTAGTATAAGATTGTATGCAATAAACACAGGTCATTGATTAATTTAATTAATACTTTATTAGGTCTCCTACCGTGATTAATTAATGGAGGCATAATTTTAGACCAAATAATTCATAGTAATAGATTATATAAAAATAAGATATAGGTCATCATTCTTTATATAGAGTTATACACTAGAATTGACATAAATGTCTGTCTTTCTATAAAACTTTATTTATAGATTCATATACATATGTAAATACGCAAACATGCTGCAATCTACATATCTGTCTGTATATATATTGCCCACTCCTAGGGCTTCATCTCAGTTCCTCAAATTTGCCTGACAACATCACTTACATCAGACATGTGTGGTAACATTGACCCATTCATGAAATGGGTCTTCTAGGCCCAGAGTTCAAATCATAGAACTGCCAAAAACTTAATCCTGGTGGAAGAAGGCAATTGTCCCACTTGTTTTCCTTATTAGTGAAAGTCCTAGGTCTAGGGAATGATGTACATAGGCAAATCTATGTTCTGTGTAATAGGATGTAAAAAAATGTTATACATGTAATCATACACTCTACAATATATAATAAATTAATAAAAACAAAATAAAATGAATACACTAACTGCAATTTGCAGTAAACATATGCATGTAAGTATAAATCATGTATTTAAAATATATATGAATATTATTTTTGCAACTGCTAGGAACAGGCCTGTCTTTCTTGTCTTCCAGCATTTTGAAGTTTCCGTTCCCCCACAGTACTGCAGATTTACCCAGACTTTAGTTCAAATCCCAGGCCCGGTAGAAAAAATGACGTGAATACAACACCAAGTAGCCCAATAATTGTTTAAATATTTATAGGTAAGACTCATGGGGTATCTCTTATTTTTAAAGCAGTGTTGATTAAGCGTGACAATAATCACAATCATGAAATGAAGGCATCTGGAAAGATCCAAGAATCAGTAGCCACATGGTAGATTGGATTCAATCACAGATTATCATCTCTCCTACTCTATACAAATGTGTACTTATTTTCATACTACCTTCAACTTATGAATGGATGACTGTTTTGTGCCCTCCCCCCACACCCTCACCAGAGGCTCTATCTCAGGTCCTGGGAACGAACTTACTCCTTAATGGCTCACAGGCTGGTGTGCTTACATGGACCCATTTGTCAATTGGGTCTGATAGTCCCTGAGTTCAAATCCCAGCAGTGCCAAAAGATTCATGCTGATGTCAGAAGCCAAATGTTGCACCTGTGTTCCTTTCCTATGCAAGACCAGGGTCTCAGCTATGATGAAGAATGCATGGGCCACGCTCTGGCCATGGGAATAGGTTGTTATCATGTGATCCCAGTTATACCTGTCATCATATACTGAAGAAAATACACAATACATCCATGAATACAATACAAAACAGAATACCTACACTAAATGCACAATGCAGTCCACACATGTTTAAATGATGCATTCTGGACAATTGTGGCCCCCCTGGTGCTCGACCTCTGTTCCTGGGATCTGACCAGCTCCTTAGTGGTTCACAGTCTGGTGTGATCACGTGGACCCATTGGGCAGTTGGACCTCCTAGGCCCAAAGTTCAAATCCCAGCACTGCCACAATTCACCCTGATGTGAGAAGCCAGTCATTGCACCAGATTTCCTGTGTTGTGCAAGTCCTGGGTTTCAACTAGGTTGGAGAATGCATAGGCATCTCTATACTCATGGGAATAGGTTGTCATCCAGGTCACCACAGTTATATCTATCATCCTATACTCAAGAAAATGCAAAATACATCAATGAATAAGACACAAAATAAAGAGAACGACTACACCGAATGCAAGATGTTGTCCATCCATGTATGGAAATATAGATCCTCTGTTTAAATGATGAATTTATGATGATATTGGCCCCTACCAGGTCTTCATCTCAAGTCCTGGGAACGGCCTACCTCCTTAGTGCCTCACAGGCTGGTGTGTTCACCATGACCCATTCACCAATTGGGCCTGCTAGACCTTGAGTTCAATTTGGGCCTGCTAGACCTTGAGTTCAAATCCCAGCACTGCCAAAAGATTCAACTTGATTTGAGAAGCCAATCGATCCACCTGTTTTCCTGTCCAGTAAAAGTCCTGGGTCTCAGCGAGGATGGAGAATTCTATATAGACAACTCTATAGCCATTCGAATAGGTTGTTATCCATGTCAGCATAGTTAGAAGCCAAGTGTGAAACTGTTTTCCTTTTCTCTGAGAGTCCTGGGTGTCAGGCATAAAGGAGAACACGTCTACAAATTTAGATTCCATGTGATAAGACGTCATCAATGTAATAAAGGGAATGGGTGTCATCATATTAAAATCAATGGTAAATAAATGAATAAAACAAAAAGTAGAAGGAACAAACACACCAAACGTGTGTGGACTGAACATCCATAGGTAAGTACAAATCATGTATTTAAAATGTATATAAATAGTATGGTTTTCCAAGGCTAGGGCTTGAATTTGGGTTACAGTACAGGCCTGATTTTCTTATCTTCAAATACGGTGAGCTTCCCCTTCTTCCACAGTGCTGCATATTTACCCAGAATCTGAGTTCAAATCCAAAGTCTGGCAAAATAAACGGGGTGAATTGCAAGCCAGGGAGCTAACCTCTTTCAATTATTTTTTGCTCAGCAGGGGGCTTGAACTCAGGTTGTGGTAATTGCCTCAGCTTCGATCACCCTATGCTGGGTTGCAGCCATTGGAACCACAATATATCCTGGGATCCTAGACCCCGAGGCCTTGTGTGGCAAAAATGTACAAAAAAAGCAGTGATATGGCCTTTTTATGTTTTCTTCCTTTGCACGGTGACCCTCCGGGGTCTGAATGACACTGTTGCAAAGAGTACTTCACCTTGTATTGCTGAAGTTTGTCAGACTATTGAGGAAGTCATAGGTCCACATGGCAATGTAGGCCCCTATTCCGAATCCCGTTCCTGACAGCAAACAATGGCAGGAGATACTAAGAGACTCGTTCCCATCCATGGGAATAACAAGGTAATATTATCAATGTCACAGTTGAATGAGTTGATGCTGAATGAAGCTCCTATAAAATTAGACAGCATCATTTCAGGAGACTGATTTTATTTAATATTTATGAAGCATTAAAAGAATACTGTTACTTACAGAATGCAATAATTTCAGGATATTGATTGATTTACTTAATAGTTTGTTAAGAATGAAAACAATAACATTAATTACATGTAGCATTATAAAAACCCAAGAATTGGTAGGAATGTAGTCTATATAACTGAATAATATATAGACATCTCTGGCACTCTATAAAGATATATAATTATTAGTGTACTACCATCTGCATGTCAGTCTGTTCTTATTTTGTCAACAGCTGGGGCTCAATCTCAGGTACTCAGAACTGCCTGTCAGCTCAATTTGCCACACGAGGGCAGGCTGACACTCACCCATTCATGAATTTGGGCCTTGTAGGCTGTGAGTTCAGACGCCAGCACTCCCAAAAAATGAATCGTGTAGTAAGAAGCTGATGGTGACACGTTTTCCTTTTCTGTGAAAGTCCAGAGTGTCAGGAAGGACGTGCAATACATATGCAAACCTATATCCTATGAAATCAATGTAATCACTGTTCTATGTGTCATAATAGTCAATAAAATGAGTAGTCAATACATGAATAAAACAAAAAATAAAATAAATAACTACACTGCATGCAATATGGAATCAACATATGTATACAAATATAAAATATACACAAATAGGATGTTTTCTAGTGGTGGGCATCGATTTCAGGCGAAAGGAACAGACTTGAATTTCTTGAATTCAAGGAGGCAAGCTTCCCCTTCCCACACAGTGAAACTGCAGGGTTACCTTGACCATGAGTTCAAATCCCAGTCCTGGCAGAAAAAAAATGGCATCTCCATGATATGTGATTACCAATTCTTGGGTATTTCATTTGGCCTCCATTTAATGAATGTGATTATTTAAATGCTTCATAAAGTTTTAATTTATATCGACCAGTGTCATATAATGAAATTGTGTATAATTTTATCCTCAAATCATTCAAGCACTGCCCATTTAATCATGACATACATCACATTCCTTTGGTAATCATATGAATAGGAATGAGTTTCATAGGATCTCCTGCCATTTGTTGGTGGCAGGACCAGGATTCAAACTGTGGGCTCCAGTTCCTACCACTTAAACCTGAGGATAGGGAACTCACAGGTCTGTCCAAGAACACCAGCAAATCCAATGATTAGCCAGGCATCAGTGGATCTCAGCAGTACTCCTTAAATCTTACAAGGCTGTGAAAGGAGAATCATGGTCAAAGTCACCATAGGCAGGAAAGTCCTTGAGACTCCTGTCCAACTTGTGCCAAGAAAGCCAGAATTAAAGCCGTGTGGCTTTAGTGGTAGAGAGCTAGCCTTGATCAAAAGCAACTCACAGATTGTGCCAAGATCCTGAGTTCAAGGTCTGGGAACAAACAGACATACACAACAATCTGTGCAGCCATCCTGCTAAAGCAGGTCACCCACTTGTCCCCAACTGGCTTGGACAGAGTTCCAGGGGAAATGGGGTGCTGTCATTTTGAATCCGCCCATTCTGCCTGCACCACAGGATTCCAGCCAAACCCCAATTGTTTCATTGTTCTTTCTTTGTTTCATTGTTCTTTCATTGTTCTGGGATACAATAATTGTGGCCACGCCCACATTCCATGATGCCCAGTAGCACCTTGATTCCCTCTGTTTGTTGACACCAATACCAGCAGTTGAGGAAGGTAGAGGTGGCTGAGTGGTGATCAACAGACTCAACATCTAGGAGGAGAGGCCTTCCTCAGGCCCACCATATGCCTGCCTGATCCCCGACCCCTCCCCCCTTCCCCATGGAGCAGCATTTCAAACCTGGTGCTGCCATGTTCAGACCCATGGTTTCCTCAGGCAATGGTGTAATGGTGTGCCACGAGACAGCTTGCGGCCCTGACCTGGTCCTGGCTCCCTTGTTCTCTGCTCAGGGCCTGAGTGTCTGTCATGCCTCTGCCATTGCTGCTTGCCCCAACTGGAGCAGTTGCCAACAGCTTCTGCCAGCAACACATGTGAGTGGCTGCCACAGAATCCCGCACCCTGCCACTCCATATCCCCTCACCTCCGACCTGGACCCTCACCTCCCCTGTGCCCCACCATCTGGCCCACACAGTGCCACAAATGTGCCCCAGGTGTGGGGGTAGGTGTTGACCGGAGTATCCCACCATCATCCCCAGCGGCTAGTGTCCCAGGAAACAGGGAGATGCAGGGTTGGGTGAGGAGTGGGTGCCACAGTTCCTCTGTCCTGGAGCAGTGGGAACCACACTGCCACACATCTGCACCCAAACTCTCCCTGGTTGAAACCCGGTGGCTTTAGTCAGAGGTGGGGAGCAGCATGTCTACACCTGCCTTCTGGAGTTTTTTCCTTTTATTCTGGAGATGGGAGATGTTGGATGCAGAAGATAGACACCGTTGCTGTGTGAGCCCTTGTCTCCTGTGCTCGGTCAACCTTTCACCTGAAGACAAAGAGACAGAGACAGAGAGAGGGACAGAGAGAGAGAGAGAGATATCATCTTTTTCCTTGTACAGCCTGACTGTGCTCAGGTGAGTGATCAGTTGGCAAATTTCAGGTGCTGCATGGATGAGTCTTCTGTCACCGGACTGGATGTGTGTGTGTGTGTGTGTGTGTGTGTGTGTGTGTGTGTGTGTGTGTGTGTGTGTGTGTGTGTGTGTGTTTAGAAGTGGGTTGTAACAAGGAAGCTGAATGTTTTGGTAACTTCTACCTGCTATCTTTGGGCTGTGTATGGGCTTAACAGCTGAGGTCTGGGGGCCTGGAACGGTGAGAGGCTTGAAGGGGACACAGCACTATTAAATTACAAGAACAAGGGATGTTTGCAATGGAGCTGTGTACTCCCTTGGGCCTGGTTGGTGGCAGTGGGAGCTTGGGAGGACCTGGGAGTGCGGCCTGCAGGGGATAGCTTCCTAGGGGGACTGAGAACAAGGCCTACACTTAGTGAGGATATGAGTTCTGCTAGTATGGAGTGCAACAGCATAGGTCACACTCTGGGTCTTCTCATCATGACGTCTGATGGGCGAGGCCAACCCTATTTTAAATCTTGAGCTGTGATCTTCCGATCTCAGCCTCCTGAGTACCTATGATTATAGGCATGAGCCTCTGGCACTGGGACTCTGGTTCTTTTTGGTATATTAGGGTTTGACCTGAAGGCCTTAGGCTTGCCAGTCAGGTCTTCTACCATGCAAGTCAAGCTTTTCTGTCTTGGGCATTTCTGAGATTGAGAATTAATATATGCTCAGGCTGGGCTGGAACATGGTCCTCCTATCTGTGATAAGCATCAACCACCAGGCCTGGTCTTCTGTAGTTGGGATGGTAGACATGTAGCGCCACGATCAGTCATTGGTTTAGATGGATTGTCCCAAACTCAGTCCACGGCAGCCAATTCTTGACCAGAGGTGAAGCTCTGGGTTGGACCTTGACCATTGTACGTCAATCTCCTCATGTGACAGTTGTGAGGAAACAAGGGATTATTACAGAGGGATCTCTGGAGCAGGGACAGGCACACAGGGAGGGGCCATCTGATACTGTTCTTGGCAATTCTGTGAGCATATGATAGGATGATACCCGGAATGATCTCCGATGGTGTGTGTTATCAATGGTGCAACAGGTATGGGATTGTGAAACAAAACATGGCTTTCTTTATTACCCTATCCCCATGAGTAATGGGATCCTTCACTTTGTTCAGTTATGAAGCTGGAGAAACTGATGCACAGAGAAGCCGGGTGACCTACTAATAACTTCCAGCTGACAGGACGCTCGGCCTGACTTCTCTACCATCCTTCCTAGGACAATGAGTGCTACTCAGTCCATTTCTTGTGGTGGGAAGTCCACTTCTTTTCAGTCATGTGGCTTGAACTTTGGGCCTGGGTCAGCTCCCTGAGCTCCTCAGCTCAAAGCTAGCACTCTACCACTTGAGCCACAGCACCACTTCCAGTTTTCTGGTGGTTCTTTCGAGATAAGTGTCTCACAGGCGTTCCTTCCCGGGCTGGCTATGAACCACGATCTTCATATCTCAGCCTCAATTGTACTTCAGCTTATAGGTCTGAGCCACCAGCACCTGGCTTAAGTGTAATTCTGACCTTCTTTCTTTCTCTTTCTCTCTCTGGAACTGATTCAATGCATGCTGGAGGAGGTGGCTCAGCATCCCCATGTGTTTGGAACCAAGGTGGTCCTCTCATTCTGGAGGTAAGCTGTGGTTCAGGAGCTGTCCCGCTCAGTCTATTGTACTAGCTCCATGAGGTAAGTCCCTCTGTGCCCTGGCTAGAAGGTGACAGTTATCCATTGGCCATTTAGCCTTACTGGACTCATTACTGTGTTCAATGCTCTTTTCTAGCAAAAATTTCTGGTTAAAATTATGATATATAGTTACAAAATGAAAATGTAATGCCATCTTAAAAAAGTCATTTAGGATTCTGGGAATGAGGCTTCATGGTATGGTGATTGCCTAGCATGCATGAAACCCTTGGTTCAATTCCTCAGTACCACATAAATTGGAAAGGAAACACTGGAAGTGGTCTTGTGCCTCAAATGGTGGAGGGTTAGCTTTGAGGAAAAAAAAAAAAAAAAAACAACTGAGGAATAATTCCCAAGCGCTGAGTGTCAGCCCCAGGACTGCCAAAACAACAACAATAACAACAATGAACATTTAATTAATAAATGCAAAATAAAGAAATCATACTTGGCATATATAATTGCTCCTTCCATACTGATACCTGACAATAGTCCCTAATTCATGTACTTTACCTGTGTTAGGATACTGTGTTGAAAAAATGTTTTGTTCATTAGGTCACGTCAATTAATACCAGGAATGTGCTTAGATGTCAGGTGAAGATTAATTCTGGAAATTGAAAGATTCCAGGCTTTTGAGTGTGGTCACTGCTAATCACAATGAGAAGGGTTGTCTAAGTGAGATTTGGAAACTCTTTTGGCAAGTCATCACACCAAAAATGCAGAGGCTAATTAACAGTTGTGATAGAAGAGAAGGAACAACTCCAGATGGAAAGAAAATATAATAGTAACTAAGCTGTAGCAGAAAACGTTCTAGGGAACCATTTTTGGTTATTGAAGAACTAGCTATCAACTAGGCTTATTTCTCATTGCCTTTAGCATTCAAAATCTCCTAGGCTAGTTCTTAATCTCTGTGTGATAAATGCATCTCCTTCTATGCTGTTCTTTCACAACTGATCTCCTTTGCTTTCTAAAAATCTGTCTTTCTATATTTCTCTATGAACATTTTCTGATACTAAATACACCTACAAAGATGAAAGAGGATGCTAATGTAAGAGTCCCATAGCTCATGAGTCATTAATGTAACAAAATGGGAAAGGAAGACATATTTATTGCTACCTCAATTATTCTGAAAAGCTACAATGTAAGTCATTTGGTTCAGATTTCCATTCTACATAGTGACATTAAGTGCACATAAATGCAAATATGAGACGGGTGCTGGTGGCTCATGTCTCTTATCCTAGCTACTCAGGAGGTTGAGACCAGAGGATTGTGGTTCAAAGCCAGCCTGGTCAGGAAAGTCCATGAAACAATTATCATCAATTAACCCCCAAAACCTGGAAGTGGTGCTATAGCTAAAGTGGTAGAGTGCTCATGTTGAGCTGAAGAGCTGAGAGACATTGCCCAGCATCAATGTTCAATCCCCATAACCAACAAAAAAGTGCAAATATGGCTTTAAGTTTCCCCCAAAGGAATGTGAAGTCAATAGTAATCTTCCCAAATGATTTAGTAGTGCACCTACTTTTGCTGAGTTATTTGTTATGGCTTCTTTGCTAAACATTTTTTTCTTCTTTAAAATTTGTCAGATATTAGCTTTACAAATAAACTTAATCTAATATTTCTTGGTTCAAAAAGGAAGTCCATAGAGTTGATGTCACTTAGCTTTCTTACTGTCATAGTTCAAAGCCAACCCAGGCAAGAGAGTCTGCCAAACTCTTATCTGTAATTAAACACCAAAAAAGCCAGAAGTGGAGTTTTGGCTCTAGCAGTAGAGCAATTGCTTTGGGCCAGGTGGGAAAGAAAGACAACTGTTCAGGAAAGGGGGCCAGTCTCTAAGTTCAAGCCCCAGAACCAGCATAAACTAAATAAACAAGCAAACAAAACAAACCCTGGGTATTTCTTTGGGACTGTCCTTAAAATAGTGGTGGTCCGAGAAGAGGCTGCTTTTGCTGATCATACTCACTGGATCCTGCTTTTCTGGAATCCTTATTTAAATGGAAAGCACAGAGGACCAGATGAAAGGTATTGATAACTGATTCCTGCAACAAGAGAATCATCTCAGGAGTGAAATATCCATCCATAAGACACTTTAAAACCTCCATATCTTTGCTTCTTTGCAGTAGAACACTTTTAAAACAAAGTTACTTTCTTTTGATCTATGCTGGCCTTCAAATGGCATATTGTTTCCTTTTATAATAGTCTCAACCAGAAGTTTAGAGACAAGTTTTATGTGAATAAAGCACACACTCAAAAAAGTCAGGGACATAGTTTCCTTCCAGCCTTGGATTCTTTTCTTGTACAGTGAAAAGGAAAGCAATGGTTAACTTGAACTTTGGTTTCTCTATGTTCAATTCCTCTCCTGGGATCAGTTTCCACATCCAGTAACAGTTACTTCCACTTACTTCCAGTAACAAACTCTGGTGCTGCTCCAGGAAAAAATGAATGTTTTCTTGCTTCATTGAAATAGCACAAGGACACTTTTGGACATGAGGTAACACATGTTTCAGAGCCAAATTATTAAAGAGAAATGAAATTTAAATTGCTTATAAATACATTATCCATGAGAACATTTTGTTCAAACTTCTTATGAGCTCTGTAAATTAAGGTGAATTTCAAATGGGAAGAAGGTTCTCAGATCATTTTGTGAGTCTATGTGCTGTGCATTAATTTTCCAAGTGTACATGAGTTAACAGTAAGAGAAACAATAGCAATTATAGGAGAAAAAGAAGTTCTGTGTTTATGTTTAAGTGTTCACTACAATATAGAAGAATCTACAAATAAGATAACATTGAAACAATAAAGCCAAGTCCAGTATGTAGATTTATGGGAGTGATAAAGTGAAAGCATTACTGCTAAGTGGAACATGAAGCATGAGGCCACTCCATTTCTAAATCACACTTGCTAATCACCTAAATGTGCAAAAAAGGAGAATGGAAGAATGATTCTGTTTCCAATGCAAGTCAGATATGGGAGAATAGACTTAACTGGAAAAAAGAGTCCATCTTGGGAGAACAGGAATTATACTAGCAATGAACCTGGTGGTTAAGATCACATTTCTTTTTCTTTCCTTTTCTTATATTTTTGTTGTTGTTGTTCGTGGAACTTGAAATATGGGACAAGTCGCTCTCCTTCTGAAACACAGCTCAAGTGGAGGAGCTAGTGCTCCTCCACTTGAGCCACAGTGCCACTTCCAGTTTTCTGATAATTATTGGAGAAAAGAGTCTCCAGGACTTTTCTACCCATGCTGGCTTTAAACCAAATCCTCATATCTCAAAACAACTTGGTTTATGATCACATTTCTAACAATGTACACTCAGGATATGTAATGTATATGTTCATCTATCGTTATATGAATTCTCAAGTTAAAAATCTGGGCTACAGATTAGACTTTACACTCACAAAAGTGTTTGAAGTTTAAAAGTTGATAATCCTGGAAAAATAAAACCTAAGAATGTAAAGGAGTCTGGGAAGTTCAATTTGCATGCAGCTTGGACAGTATAGGCTTTGAGACACTACCTATAATTAACCAGGCAAACGCTGGAATACCAGTCACAAGCAAGAATGCTGAATAACAGCTTTAGGATTTTACATCCATACGTACAAACATACAAATGCACACAGAGGCACTTATAGGTGCACACAAAAATACACAAATGAAAAAACTCTCAGAATATGTAGAAAACATAGAAAGCAATAGAAAATAGGTCTTGAGTAATACTGGAATTAAGTGATAATTTTTAATATTAGAAGGCTCTCAAGTGAACTTTCCCCCAGAAGTTGAGAATATTACATGGGTAGGGACTAGAGATAGTAAGAGAGTTAACCAATCATTATTAATGGAATAGGATCCATGGTGGAATGAATCAAGGAACCCCTGCAGGTGCATCTGAAAATGTTCATATCCTGTGTCAAATGTTAAAACATCTTTGAAAATAGTACATAAACAGTCTGAGAAGTCAGTCTAGTGGATAAGATAATAGCAGAAGTTCAGAATTGCTACTCTGTTCTAGATTAAATAAACAAACTATGGCAGGGCAATGTGATACAAGCCTGGAATTCTAGCACTCAGACAGGAGATCAGAGAGTGGAATTACATAAGGATACCTTCCCTGGACCAAGTAGAATAATTTTGTCTCAGTAAAAGAAAGCAAACAACAAGAAAGGAATACACAGTTTGAAGTTTGGCCTAATTTTGTCATTATGTTTTGAGAAGTCAAGATTCCTAATGAATGCAACTGATATATATCCTCACTTGTGTTTTAAATGCTCTCATCATTACAGAACATTCCTAGATGCAAAATAGCTCATGATTCCCATGCAAAAATTTGCAAAATTAAGTAAGCCTCATTCTGTTGGATTCCAAATAAATTTTGAAGGATTTCAAAAGCTTAAGTCTTTAGAAATAGCAAAGTTCGTCTAATGTAGGACTTTGTAGACCTTGTTAAATTAGAATTTACATTTAAAATATATTTTTTGGTTTTGTTTGTAATTTCATATTCTATAGGATACTACAAAATTCTTTTTCAGTAGAGGGATTAATTGAAAAATTCACAAATGATTCTGGCATTCTATTTGCCTAGATATTCTTTCAAGAGAGTGATAATTAGAACATAGTTAATAGATAATTCCCACAGTTTCACGTATACCATGTTAATGTGAATAATCTAGACAGAGTTGCCAACAAATGGATGACATTAATTTATACATTTGGAAAAACCAATTTTTAAGGGTTTGGTTTAATATGGTATGAAGAGAGTAATTGTGTGACATCTACTTTCTTCTAACTATATGTAATACAGGAAGCCATTTTCTTATTTACGTGCCTCTGTATGCATGGAGAAAAATGCTAGGTTTGGGGTTTGTTTTCAATTTTGTTTTTGTTTTATTGGTTCGTCCTAGAGCTTAAACTCTTGGCCTGGACAATGTCTGTGAGCCTGTTTATGCTCAAGGCTCGTGCCCTACCACTTCAACCTCAGTGCCACTTGAGTCTGGCTTTTGTGGAGAAGTTTTTTGGAGATAAGATTCTAAGAAACCTTTCTGTCTGGGTGGGCTTTGAACCATAATTTTCCTATCTTTTCATCCTGAGTATCTATGATAGTTAAAAAAAGTATAAATATAAATAATATTTGCATGTGTTCTGATCTCAAGAATACCAGTGAAGGAAAAATAATGCAGCTCAGTTTATTGTGGTGTTCTTTTCAGAAGAAGGAGGGCCTCACTTTAGAAGAGATGTAGTATTTTTTCAAAATAGAGATAAGGTATTCATGATGTGAATTAAGGAATTTTAAGGTGCCCCTTACAAGTTGGAAACTGTTAGGCTAGGATGACTTTATGGCATAAATCTTGGGATTGATGGTCATAGAAATAATAGCTTACTCTGATAAACAATTGTTTACTCTTGAAGAATGAATTATTACACATGCTTCATAGTCTTATCCTCTACCATAATGTGGCTATTTTTCTGTTGACTTCTCAATCTGTAACACCCCATTGGAAAATGGATCTATTGCAGAATTACATAACATGCAAACAGGTACTGTTTTGAATTTCTCAGGAATGTTGCGAATTTAAAAATGAGTAGTTATTAGTCATACAAATTTTGAAGAAAACATATATTCTGTCCTCTTAACAACTTACTTTTAAAAGTTATGGGTTTCCATAGCATTAAACTGTTTTCTGTTTTAGAATGAGAAAGTACAAAATTTATTCTTTTTTTAAAAATTTTTCAAGTATATTGTGAAAATATTTTCTAGTTGGATAACATTCAAGTTGATGACCCTCTGATAAAGAAGGGGTAATTAATTCAAATTGGATGGCAAATGTTATTGATTTTTAAAATATTACTACATAAAGAATATTATTTACTGTGCCAATATAGTGAAAGTATATTTTAGGCAGCTTATTTTTCTCAATTTTATTATCAAAGTGATGTACAGTGGTGTTACAGTAATTGTAAGGTATTAAATCATAACTTTTTCAAACTTGTTAACCCTCCTTCATTTTTCTCACAGTTTTCATTAACCCCTTCACCCCTCACAAATTGTAATGTACATTTCCAACATATTGTCTTGTGAGTATTGCTATTGCATTGGTTTTTCTTTGGTCCTTTGTCTCACCATTATGCTTTTCCTCTTCCCTTCACTAATTAAGGTAAATATATACAGAATACAAAATGAAATACAGCAGGGATAAACCAAAGGGGAAAAACCCAACGAAAACAGAAATCACATAATCCATCAAAAACAACAACCACAAATGAAAAAAAATCTGGTTCCATATCTTGGAATTAATTTTGTTTAGCATCAGCTAATATGGTTGTATATACACATAACAAAGCCACTGGAAAATAATAGCTGCATGGATACTATATCATGAAAACAGCATGTTAACTTTTTGATGGTAAAGGTGGAATTAACATGGGTGAATTTGCGGTTCTGATAAAGGATTTTCAAGAGTTTTAAAGTTATGAGGTAAATTTTAATTGTTCAAAATTTTAACAACTTAGGCTATTAAGAAAATTTAAAATTGCCCGGAAGACTAGGCTTTCATGCAAAGAAATCCACGGAAACTTAGTAGAGAGGGAGCAATGTGGATGAAGATGGCTCTTTTTCACACTAAACAAACAAACCTGAGAAACCTTGCTGTAAATCCTGTAGGTTCCCTTGGAATTGTCTTTACCCAGGAACTATATTCTCACTGTTTGAAAAAAGGTTGTATTGCAATTTAAATTCACAGTTCTTAAAAAAATGAGGCATCAAAATTTGTGAATTTACCTTTAATTTCCAAGCTGTTATTCTCTGAAAAAGATAATTTGAGTCAAAATATTTAGGGAGAAATTGTCCTTCACAATGAAAGAAGGTGTTGGGAATACACATTTCTGTTTGTAACACTTTCCACAATGTCTTTGGACATAAAGCAGTGAAACACAGAAAAACATCTGATTGTATATTTCAAACCAATGATTTCACATTTCTAAGTGGCTCACAAAAATAGTATCCTTATTAATATGAGATAGTGAAGACTTATGTTATTACATATGCCCAAAAGTTCAGAAAAGAATTGAGCAAATGGAAATGTTAATAAAAAAGTTTTTTTAGAAGCCTTAGCTAAGCGTATTTTCTTCGGCAGTGAAGGGAGGCCAAAACTTTTTTTATATAAATTGTGTTAGTATTTTTGCTCCCTAAAGTGATTTTACCGAGCCCATTTGGCTCACTACAATGCAGAACTGATTGAATGAAGACATGAAAATAAATTCCACCTCCAAATGAGGCAATTAAAGAGATTTAAAGGGAAATAATGAAGATGTAGCAGTGGTGGAGCCCATATAGTCCTTCAGGTTCACTAGACCTGAAGCCAAGAAGCTGTGATTAATTGGAACTCTGGCAAGAGCTAAGAGGAGGACATAGAAGTAGGAGATAGAAGCATTGTCCTTTTGTAACAGACACTGTCTTCCAAGGTTTGGGTGATTTAACTCTATTCTCCTCCATACATCTTGGTGAAGAAATGCAAGACAAAGAGAAAATTAATCTATAGAAATAATTTTGCATGGAATAACTTCACTGTTCCTGATATGATATCTAAGGAGAATCTTAAGAGAAGATAAAAGTGCAGTATTTTTGGCTTCCTCTAAGCATCTTGTTAGCAAAATATATCTTTGAGGTTAGACAATTCTGATTGAACCAACAAATGATGGAGTACTTAATTTTGACTTTAGACACAAGAAGTCTTTCAAGGTAAAAGAAAAAATATAGCCAAATATTTGTGATCACAGCTTCTTGGACAGTTTTTTGGAGACAAAGTTTTAGATTTCTCCTCATTAACATAGATGTTGTTTCACGGCAACCAAATGCAAGAGGGAAGTTTAATGCACTCACATGGCCAATTAAACAGCATGAAAGAAGCAAATGGCAAATAATATTTAATGAATTACTTTGCCAGAAGAAAGAAGGAAAAATATAATTCAAAATCAATTGACTTAAAATATGAAGAAAGAGTAGTAAGAGAGATTAGAGAAAATATGGTGTAATGGGTTCTTGATTTTGTTTCTTCCATTCTATCCTCACAAGCTACCAAGTGTGTCTCAGGATTGGATTATCCAGTTCAGACAGAAAACTCGTAGAAGAAAGATACTATTTGCAGCAGATGTAGGTGATTTATAACCTGAGACAATCTATTTAATTTTGTTCAAATTTCTCCCCTATCCCAAACTTCCCTTTTTGAACAGCTTTGTTTGCTTTTCTCAAGACTGCCCTTCTTTACCTGATTAAAATTTTGAGATGTCATATTCATATTCTCTAGAGATTGCTTTTTGCTTGATTTTTGTGTGCTTTTGTTTCTTATTGTGTTTTTTTAACTGAATTTTTAAAGGTTGTGCAATTGTGTTACAATTAAATATACCCATCTAATCGTCCAATGCTCCTAGATCAGAGTCACTCTTTCCATCATTCCTCACCAACCTTTCTCCAAGATTTATTTCCAATTTACCACTTCCTTTATCATATGTGTACATTGAGTATTCTAACTGTACTTGCCCCTTGTTCATTTTTCATTCATTCTATTTCTTTACTATACTTCTTCTCTGGTTTCAACTTCCTGATAGTCATTCTGTTAAACTGTCTATTAATACTTTGAAAAGTTTATATACATTCCATGGACTTTCAATCCTGAATATTCTGGAACTGATGACAGCTTACATTTCCATAATTCATTCATCTGCAGCAACAATTTGCAAGACTGGAGACATGAATCACCTAAACATGATTTTGTTCTCATCCATTTGGAAGATTAATCTTTAGTCAAAAAGAAAGTTAAAAATGGCTTAGAATGTATTCCTAACTACGAATTTTTATAAATAGCTTTGTACAATGGTGAGATTCTTTTATTTTACATGGAATAATATTTTTCTAATACCTATAAGTTTTGGAAAAAAAAGAAAATTAAAATTTATTCCTAGAGAGGAATATGATAGAAATAGAAGACAGATATTATGTTTGTCATATCTCTGATGAGTACCCATATTCAAGACTTAAAGTCACACTTCTTACTGTGTTAGACAGAGGACAAACATAAAATAACATATGATAAGGTAACTATTTGTGACCTTTTAAAATGTACCTAATTAAATGATGAAATTTATTATCTAATGTTTGGGTTTGAAATTTAGGAGGCTGATCTATTTAACACATTTCTGGAAGGCCCTTACTGAAAAACACAAATTGTGGGTGGTACAACATTAACTTAGATAAAGACACTGCTTTCAGCTCTTATTGTATGTTAGGTAAGAAGATACAGACATAATGAGGTAGTAAGTTATTGCTGTAAAATTATTGTCAGTACAAAATACGTATTTGACCTCTTAAATTGGTTATGCTTTTAAGATACACTCATGGAGTGATTTGTACAGACCTGACCAAACAGGTATTACTCTCTGGTTATTCCTGTGAAACACAAGTTGGATAAAGTCTTACCGGATTTCTGTTGAAAATAACTTTCTTTGGAAGATCATATCTATTCTCACTAAGAGATAATCAAACCCATATTACGTTTGAATATCCCATCTTATTGATTGAAAATAAGTATTGTGGATATTGTTGTTAGATATTCCTTTCAAAAATGAACGAACAAAAAGCATGTGTCATGTCCAGATTGTAGACGTATTTGAAGGTGTTTTGTATATACACAGGGATCTTTACTAATGGCACTTTTGTGGGAGTAACTAAGGCAACTTTAACAAATAAGGCTTTACATAACACCCAAGAGCAAGTCTTGCAATTTCTGAAAATCCTTTGAATATTTTATTATTATTTCATTTCATTGACTATAGAGCTAAAAGTTCTGAAATAAAAATTGTTAAGATCTGAAAATATAAGTGGGTATATAGGCTTTTTTATGCATCATTTTATGAAAACCCACTTTTTATGAAAGTAAATGGAATAAAATAAAAGAATGTAATTGAATTGGGTAAGCTAATTATGAGTATAACTTTGTTTTCTATTAACAGTCCATTGAATATACATGATGCAGTTAAATTACTTCTTTGTGTCTCTGTACTTCAGTTAGTTTTAGAATCTCTTTAGTTATGAGTGACCTTTTAGTATAAATAAAGGTCTTTTAAAATGATTAGGATTAACCTTGTGTTTTGTGTTCTATTCCCAAGAAAATGAGTTATTTTTAACTGTTAATAGTTTATCATTATCATTATCGTTATCATAGGGAATCATTATCGTGATCATAGGGAATTTAAAAATGCAGTAGTATTGATGTCTTTTTAAACTAATTGTATTCACAAGTTGGAGAGACTTTAATTCATACTTAAGTCTTGGTGTCTATGATTTTTAACCTCTCGTTCCTAACATTAATGATAGGTCAGTCTGCATTTTTCGGTATATGAAGGGTAAAATATTTATCTGGGGTCAAAAGTGATTTTTATATCAGTCTTACTTTAATAACATTTTAAAGTAGTACATTTCTCTCAAAATGTTGGGTATAAAAAATGATCAAAATACTTCTAATGGTAAACAATTTAGGTAAGCTACAATGTGGAAACGATTGCTCCAAAACACCTGCAGTCTCTGTCCATCAGGAATTGGGCAGGTCATTCTTTCAGTAAGACTGTGTTAATCAGAGATTGGGTCCCCAGGCAGTGCAGTGTTGAGTGAAGGAATAAAATATGATTTCTACTCTTTTGAGCTAGAAACCAAGAATGTTATAGTTTAGCAGTTCCTTTCACCAGTGAGGTATAAATTGATTATGAACTTGGAATTTTCATATTACAGTTACTTATTTTCTGTTTTCTTGTTGTTGTTGGTCATGGGACTTGAACTCTGGGCTTGGGAACTGTCCCTGCACTCTTCCACTCAAGGCGAGCATACTACCACTTGGACCACAGTGCCACTTCCAGTTTACTAGTGGTTTAATAGAGATAAGGGTCTCACAGTCTGTCCTGCCCGAGCTGGCTTTGAACCTCAATCCTCAGATCTCAATCTCCTGAGTAGCTAGCATTATAGGCATGAGCCACTGGTGTCCAGCTTAATTACCTATTTTCTAACAATATAAATAATTCTAAATTATAAAGTGAAATATTATTAGAGTGTGCAAAATAATTTTGGGAAATTTTCCTAGAATTAGTAGACTGAGTGTTGGTATTTAGTTATAAAATAGAATGAGGTTATTTGATATGGTGGGAATGGACCACAGCTAAAATTTACTGTGTGTGCAATGTTGTACTAGTAATTCCAACTCTGAAGACTTAAATATCATCTTAGAATTAAAAATAGAAGTTGTTCCAATTTATGGGATTATTGTGAGGATTTAATTAGATACCAAATGTAAAGTACTTGGAAAAACATTCAGAGTTTGATATTTTCTACCTGTTATTTTATCATGTGATATATTCTAATATTTTTACTGTGATTTTTATATTGTGTCTATTTACAATATGCGAAGAGATGTATTGACATTCATTGCGTTGTTCACTTTTTTGTCATTAGGAGGATAATGCCTGCAAAGAAAATTTCTGAGAAGGAAATTATCATAATGACTCATAGTTTAAGATCAGATGTCTCCATTGTTTTTAATTATATTTTTATTAAATAGTTGTATGAAGGGTTTTCCATTCAACGAATCAGTTTATAAGTACAATGGATCTTTACATAACTTTCTCACATCCTTCCAAACCTCACCCCACTTTCATTTTTTCTAGTTTCATACTATCTGCACTGAATATTATGGCTTCACTCTTTACTTCCAGAAGTCAATTTATTCCTTCCTTTTGACTTCCCCTCACATTTCTCAAGTGATAGTTTCCTGGTATTCATTTTTTTGGATTAAAAGTTAAATTTTATAAGAAATTACACCTTTTAAATACTCCTCTGCAAATAGCATGCTTTGATTAATACTGTTGTTTAACTTGTATAAAATTCTGGCTTCCAAATACGCGTCCTTTGTGTATCTGGCTCTAACGTCATTTATTTAACATAATTTTAGATATATCCATTTCCTTGCAAATGCTGTAACAGTCTTTATAATGGATGGGTGTAATCCAATTGTGTATACGTGCAACACTTTCTCCAACCATCCCTCCGCTAAAGGGCGTCTGGGCTGTTTCCATAAGTTCTCTATGGTGAATAGTGCAGTAAAGTACATGGTTGTGAGAGTGATTTTACTGTAACATTTTGGAAGAATTCACCACTATTTTTCTGGGAGCAATCCTCTAGCCAATTTTCTAGAATAAGCACATCCCTTCCTTCATCTCCATCACAATGTTTTTCAAGTCCTCAAAAACACACTACCCCCTACAGTTCTCAATCAGCTAAAACCACACTGTTCCCATATTCTTTGTTGTTGTTTTTTGTCCAGTCAAGGGGCCTGAACTCTGGGCCTGGGCGCTGTACCTCAGCTTTTCTACTCAAGGCTAACAATCTACCACTGGAACCACAGAGCCACTTCTGGTTCCTTCTTTTTGCTTATGTGGTGCTGAGGAATCAAACCCAGGGCTTAATGCATGCAAGGCAAGAGCTCTACTACTGAGCCACTTTCCCAGCCCCGATGTGCCCATATTCTTTTAATACATTTTTTCATAATTTTACACATAATTTAGTGAGAACCTTCTATGTAATTTCCTAATGTGGGAATGAGGGATATGATAATAGAGTAAAAGTAAGAGATATGAAATTTAATTAGTTATTATCATATTTAAAATAATTTTCAGCTGTAACTCATACCCTCACTTACTATTATTTTAATCTTTATTTGATTACTTCACCTATCCACTAAATTATAACATGTGATTTAAATACAAAGGCAAAAAAATGTGGTTTGACTTTGACACTCATGCGTGAGGATGTACAATATGGGCAAATAAAGGGATTGGAATTAAAGCCATTATGGATTTTGTTAAATGGTTTTCTGAAACTGATTCTCACAATTCATATTTCGTTCAACAACAAGAAACGTGACAATTCCTTTTGCTTTGCTCCTCATTAAACTTGTTACCATTTTATTTTATAATGAAGGATGATTTCATAAATCTACTGTAGATACAAAAATATGTTAAAATATTTCTATATGTATGCACTGATATAAATATACACACATATAAAGGTTATAATGATAAATTATAACTTCTGTAACTGTACAATTTACTAAATTATTAAAAACATGGACGGCTAAGGCGTGGAATCCTGGTTACTCAGGAGGCTGAGATCTGACGATAATGGTTTGAACCCCTCCTGGGCAGGAAAGTCCATGAGCCTCTTATCTCCAAACAACCAACAGAAAATCAGAATTGGAACTGTGGCTCAAAGTAGTAGAGTGATAGCCTTCAGAGAAAAGACTCAGAGATATCACCCAGGCTCTTAGTTCAAGAACTAAAATCTTCCCCAAAAAAGTATTTAATTTACACTTGTGTAAGTAGAGTATTTCCTTCACCCAAAGACACATCCATGATCATTTGCAAGGTAACTGTTATGTCTGGAGTACCATATAATACTATCACTTAAGTAGAAAGCATTGCAACATGGGTAAACTCTATCTCATGGATTTTTCTCTACTCAAATATTCAAATCTTGCAATTATTCCCATTATTTAAAGTCATAGCTTTTTTTCTTTAATACCCATAATAATAGAATTTAAATTGAGTTTCTTGTGTCTCCTAAATGGATGCTTTTACCACTTTGGCATGCCCCTAACCCTAAATTACCCTGATTAACTTTCAGCTAGAATCTCGCTTCCTACTTGTGTATGATCGTGGGCTCAGTCTACTTCATGTTATTCTTCCTGGAATTTAGAATAACAGGTGCCCGGCATTGTGTACAGATCATTCTGCCCAGTCTGAGCTTTAACCACTATCCTCACAACAGTAGACTCCCATGTAGTCAGGATTTTCAGAAGCTTATCATAGCTATTTTTAAAAAAATCTTTGCATTTCCTGCAGGTTCTTGAGTACTGAGTTAATTTTTGTTTTCTTGGGTTGTTTTGTTTCTTTTGAATGTATGTGTTGAGTTATTCCTCATTTTTCCTTTTGTTTCTTTAATCTTTTTTTCTTACTCTTATAAATGTTATTTTAGGTGAATATGTGTGTGTGTAGTTTTTTTTTTTTTTTCAGTAGCTACTGAAGTTTTGGTCTTTTTTGTTTCTTCTTTCTCATTCTTTTTACTTTGTCATCTTTTGTTCTTTTTGCATGAATTATTTGCTGGGTGTGGTGGCACGCCCCTGTAATCCCAGCTACTCGGAAGGCTGAGCCCGGAGCAATTCTTGAGTCCAGGAGTTCTGGGCTGCAGTGAGCTATGCTGATTGGGTGTCCGCACTAAGTTTGGCATCAGTATGGTGACCTCCTGGGAGCGGGGGAACACCAGGTTGCCTAAGGAGGGGTGAACTGGCCCAGGTCAGAAACGGAGAAGGTCAAAACTCCCCTGCTGATCTGCTTGAATTATTTGTTGTTCTGTTCATCCTCATATATACCTGTCATTGATTATAAGACCTTATTCCCCATTTTGTACATACTTAATCCAAAAATGTATTACTCAGTTCAAAACCTCTTAGGATTAAATTCCTTAATAGCAGTATTATTTATTTACACCTATACAATATTGGAAGTATTTCTATTTTTTAGTTTTTCAGGTCTCCTTTCTATCCCTCCCCTCCTCTCCTCCTATCCCTGTTCATCTCTCAAAATTATTTCTTAAATTTTCATTACTTTTAAGAGTTTCACTTTTTACATTTAAGTATTTGTCTTTAGATTTTTTCTTGTCTCTTTTTTAATTTTTTTCTTCTCTCTTTCCTATCATTCTTTCCAATCCATTTCACTCTGTGAGATTAGGACTTGGTTAATTTCACTCTCCTATTACCTTTCCACATCCCTCTAACCCTATTTTCCCCACCTTTTTCCCTAAACATAATAATTTCTGGTTTGTCAAATTCTTCTTTGCTATTCTTAGCCCATTAGTACATAGTTGTTTAATGTTGAATAGACTGTATCTCTTGAACTAGATTGTATCTGCAGACTTTTCACTATGAAATTACAGGACTTTGGTTGATGCGTGCCGTAAAATGGTGTTCTAGCACAAAACTGGCATTACTTTCATCCCAAATGGGCAGAACAAGCAAGGAAAATGGCAAGTCCGGGTATCTCAATTCCCACTCAAGATAATCAGGTGACAGAACAGATAATGAATAATCCAGAGGACAGTTCCCAAAAAGCTCTACAAACACTACTGGTAAACATGGTGAATGAAATGATTGAAACCGTAAAAAGGACTCAGTGTGAGCATGATAGGGAGAGAGAGGAGGCAAACAAAAGATCAAAACAGGAAGCTCATGGGTTTGAGGAAGCTACTCAAAGATTGATACTGGAGTTGCGTGAGCAAGTTGAGAACACTCAAAGAGAAATGAGAGTATTGAATGAGCAGGCTGAGATCAGTCAAAGTGAACTACAGAATTTGCATGAACATGATAAATCTAATCAAAGAGTAATACAAGAATTGCAAGAGTGGGATGAGCATAGAAAAAGATCAATAGGGGCCTTCATGGAATGGATAAACAGACACCTGAAAGGAGTCAGGGAGACCACAAAGAGAATGCTGAATGGAGCCCAATAGAAGGAATGGGAGTCCAAAGAAACCACAACTAATCAACTAAGTGGTTTGTGAATAAACTCTGAACACCAAATTAAGGAAGTAAAGAATTTCATACAAGATCTAAAACAAAGCTCCAACAAAGAATTTGAAGCCATAAAAGCCCACCAATTAGAAGGAAAAAAATGAAAAATAAAGTAGAATGTCTTGACAGTAGGTTAGACCATGCAGAAGATTGAATCTCCGGCATTGAAGACAGCCTAAGCATTATAGAGAAAGAACATACAACTATCCAAGACAAATTCAAGAAATATGATAGATCTATTCAACACTAGGAAGACACCATCAGAAGGCCTTATCTGAGGGAAATGGGTGTAGAGGAGCACATAGAGACAGAAGTTAATGGTCTAGAAAATTTGTTTAACAGGATCCCAACAAAGAACTTCCCAACACGCAAGAAGATAGGCAAATACAGATACAAGAAGTTTTTAGAATTCCAAATAGACCACACAAGAACAGGACATCCCATCGTCACATTATAATCCACACAGGATCAATTCAGACCAAGGAAAAGATCCTTAAAGCTGTGAAGGAAAAAGATCACCTATTAAGAAAAGCCAATTAGAATTACCTCAGATTTCTCAACAGAGACAATTAAAGCACGAAGAGCCTGGAATGATGTATGCCATGCCCTAAAGACAAACAATTATCAACAAAAAATAGTGTACCCAGCTAAACTCTCCTTCATAACTGAAGGTAAAATAAAAATCTTCCATAGCAAAGAAAAACAAACAATATATCTCCACCAAATCAGCTCTAGAAAAGATACTTAAAGATGTTCTACACATAGAAAACCAACAAGACCACAAAAAAGCCAAGAAACCATACCCAAACAGAATCCTAGAACCATAGGAAGAACCCAGTAGGCATAGCTCTCAAGAAGGTGGATAAAATGGCAGGAACACCCAAATAGCTCTCAGTCCTATGTCTCAATATTAACGGATATAACTTTCCAATTAAGCGACATAGACTGTCTAGTTGGTTTAAAAAGCAATATTGTTCTATCTGCTACCTTCAGGAATCACAACTTGCCCCCCCCAAAAAAAACATATTTTGAAAGTGAAAGGCTTGAACAAAATCTACCAAGCAAATGGACCCCATAAACAGGCAGCAGTTGCAATCCTAATATCAGATAAAAAGACTTCAAATTAAAATTATTGAGAAGAGATAAAGAAGGTTACAATATACTAATTAAGGGATCTCTCCTCCAGGAGGATATTAAAATTCTAAATATTTGCCAAACTGCACCCAAATTTATCCAAGAATTACTACTTTAATCTCATAGAGTAATTTCCTGAGAGAGGAAATTTGCTGTGTAAACAAACTTAAAATATCAAACACATAACATAATGAAAACTTTTTTCCAGCTATATCACAGTCTGTAGGTATAGATTTTGTTTCCAATTGTTCCAGGGGAACCATTTTTTAATCTTCTTTTTCACCATCTAGTGATCCTATAAAATCCTATACCATCCTGGGATTGCTGTAACTTTGCTGGATTCTCTAATTTCTGTTGGAAAGTTAGGAAAGATAGAAAATTGTGTTTCTGTTACTGTTTTACCTTATTTTTTATTACTTTAGAAACTGTGACACAAAATGACATAAATTATCTTTATAATATAAGGAGACAGATTTCATGTCCATATTCTACCCTTAGCCTTCTACATAACTTTGGTACTTAGTGATCCCCAAATGTGAAAATAAATATAGGGAGCATCTTATTTAAATATTGTTGAGAATTTTAAGACTCCCTTTATGTAAGGCCCTTAGAAGTATGTACAGCATACATGTGTACAAAGCCAGTGACAATAGGCAAATATGAATAAGTTTACCCAAAAGGATCTATGAAGTCAATAGTTATCTTCCCAAGCAGATGAAAAAATTCTTTCAAAATGATTCAGTGCACCTACATTTATGGAGTTATTTAACTTATGACTTCTTTGTTAGACATATTCTTTTCTTTTAAAAATTGTCAAATATTATCTTTATAATAAACTTCGTCTAGTATTCCTTGGTTTAAAACAGAAATCTTGATACAGTTGATGTCACATGGCTTTCTTACTTTCTCAGTTCCTGCCAGTTTCCAACCCAGGCAGGAATGTCTGTCACATTCTTATCTGTAACTAAACACCAAAAATGTCAGAAGTGAAGTTTTGGCTCAAGTAGTAGAGTACTAGATTTGGGGGAAGTAGGCCAGGAAAGCCATTTGTTCAGGGACATGGTCCAGCCTCTGAGTTCAAGCTCCAGAACAAGGACAAACTACACAAACGAACAAGCAAAAAAACCACATATATTTCTTAGGTACCATCCTTAAAGCACTGGTTTGAGAACCCTTTTGCTGATCATACACACTGGATCCTGCTTTTTAGAAATACGAATTGCACTGAAGAATTCAGGACAAGAGTAAAGGAATTAATGACTCCTGCAACAACAGAATCATCTCAGTAGTGAAATATCCATGCATAAGACAAGTTAAAACCTCCAAGTCTTTGTTTCCTTCCAATAGAACACTTTTAAAACAACGTTATGTCCTTTTATTCTATGCTGGCCTTCAAATGGCACATTATTTCCTTTTGTAATACTTTCAATAAGAAATTTACAGACAAATTTTATATGAATAAAGAATACACTCAAAAAAGTCAGGGACAGAGTTTCCTTCAAGCCTTGGAGTCTTTTTTTTCTAACAATGAAGATATATATATATTAGTGAAAATACTGTACAGAGGGGTTACAATTACATGGGCAAGATAATGAGTACATTTTTTATCAAGCATTGTAGCCTACTCCTTGGATTCCCCTTCCCATCCTCACCTCTCCCACCCATCCAATCCTCCTGATCCACCAACAAAGTTGTAAAGTTCGTTTTCGACATAACAATTTGTATATCTCATTGTTGCAATGGGTCCACCTGTATCCCTATTTAAATGATTTGTTTTTTTTCCCTTCCCCTCCACAAATTATAGCGACATCAAATACAGTGAAAGCATGGGTTATTGTTATGCCGTGGGAAGGGACATACAAAGCAACAAGGAAATCATCTTATAAATGTGTTAGAAACAATCACATGAAAGGAAAAAAAACATTTGAATATATAACTTAGGGTTCATTTCCCTAACATCAAATTCTGTGACCTTTTTTGTTTTACTCAGACATATACTAGTTATTGCAAACAAGGAAAACCATGGGACCTATGTTTCTTTGGGCTTGGCTTACTTCATTTAATATAATTTTTCCAAGTCTTTCCATTTCCTAACAAATGGGGCAATAACATTATTTCTGAGGGAGGCATAGGATTCCATTGTGTATATATACCACATTTTCTTGATCCATTCATCTACTGAGGGGCATCTGGGTTGGTTCCATACCTTAGCTATGGTAAATAAGGCTGCAATAAACAAAGTCGTGCTGGTACATCTAGTGTTCCCTTGTTAGTGAACATTTGGTTAAATGCCCAAAATTGGGATTGCTGGGTCTTAGGGGAGCTCTAATTGGAGTCTTTTTAGGACCCTCCATATTGCTTTCCAAAGTGGTTGAACAAGTTTACACTCCCAGCAACAATGCAGGAAGGTTTCCTCTGTCCACATCCCCTCCAGCCTCTGTTGTTATTAGAGTTCTTGATTATAGCCATTCTAACCGGGGTGAGGTGATATCTCAATGTTGTTTTGATTTGCATTTCTTTTATGGATAGGGAGGTTGAGCATTTCTTCATATGTCTTTTGGCAATCCTTCTTTCCTCTTCAGAGAAGTTTCTCTTTAAGTCTTTAGCCCACTTATTTATTGGGCAGTTGTTTCTTTGAAGATTTGTTTTTGGGGGATTTATTTTTTTGATTTCCAGTTATATTTTAGATATGAGACCTTGTCCGTTGAATGGCTAGTGAAGATCTTCTCCCAATCTGTGGGCTTTCAATTAATCTTGCTAGCTATGTCCTTTGCCATGCAGAAGCACTGCAATTTCATGCAATACCATTTGCCCAAACTTTCTTTGATTTGCTGTGTTTCTGGTTCTCTATTAAGAAAATGTCGGCCTGTGCCAAGGAAACTTAGTGTTTCTCCCATTCCATCACGTAAACTTTTCAGAGTGTCTGCTTTGACTCCAAGGTCTTTGATCCATTTAGAGTTGATTCTAGTACAGGGTGATATATAAGGATCTAGCTTTAGTTTTCTACAAGTATTTAACCATTTACTGAAGAGGGTGTCTTTCTTCTATTGACTTTTTTTTTAGCTCCCTTATTGAAGATTAGATGACTACAGGTCTGTAGGTTCATTTCTGGGTTTTCAATTCTATTCCATTGGTCCTGAGGTCTGTTCTCGGGCCAGTACCAAGCTGTTTTAATTACTATGGCTTTATAGTTGAATTCAAATTCGGTATTCATATTCTTCCAGCACTGTTCTTTCTGATAAGGATCGTTTTAGCTATTCAGGGTCTTTTATTATTCCATATGAATTTTTGGATTGCCTTTTCTATTTCCTTGAAGAATGAGGTTGGAATATGGATAGGTATCACATTGAATTTGTAGATAGCCTTGGGAAGTATTGCTATTTTCATGATGTTGATCTTTCCAATCCGGGGGCCTGGGAGTTTTTGCCACTTTCTAAGTTCTGTTTTGATTTCCTTTTTCAGGTTTTAAAAATCTTCATCATAGAGGTCCTTCACTTCTTTGGTTAAGTTAATTCATAGGTATTTTATTTTTTGTGGGGCTATACTGAATGGAGTTATTTTCCTAATTTCAGCCAAACTTTTCTCATTGTTGGCATACAGAGAAGCCATTGATTTTTGAGGGTTATATTTATACCCTGCTACTTTGCCAAATTTTGAATCAGCTTGAGTAATTTGGGAGTGGATTCTGTGGGATTCTTTAAATAGAAGATCATGTCATCTGCAAAGAGGGAGAGTTTTACTTCCTCTTTCCCTATTTGGATCCCTCAAATGCTTGCATCTTGTCTTATTGCTGTAGCTAGGCATTCCAATACTAGAGTGAAGAGAAGGGTAGTGGACATCCTTTTCTCACTCCTGATTTAAGAGGAAATGGCTTTAGTTTTTCACCATCAAGTATAATACTGGCTATAGGTTTGTCCTATATAGACTTTATTGTATTGAGGAATGCTCCATGGATTCCTAGTTTTTTCCAGAACCTTCACATAAAGGGGTGTTGGATCTTGTCAAATTCTTTTTCTGTATCTTTTGAAATAACCTTGTGGTTCTTATCCTTGCTCCTGTTGATGTGATAAATTATGTTAATAGATCTGCGTATATTGAACCAGCTTTGTATCCCTGAAATGAATCCTGTTTGATCGTGATGTATGATTTTTTGGATGAATTGTTGAAGTGGATTGGCCAAAGTTTTTTTGAGAAGTTTTGCATAGGTCCCATGGTTTCCCTTATTTGCAATATCAAGTATAGGTATGAGTCAAGCGGAAAAGGTCAGATAATGTGATGTTAGGAAAACGAACCCTTAAATATGTATTTTAATGTTTTCGTTTCTTTCATGCATGTGTTTCTAACGCATTTATAAGATTATTTCTTTGTTGCTTTGTATGTCCCTCCCCCACAGTGTAACCCCCGCTTTCACTTTATTTGATGTCAGTATAACATGTGGAGGAGATGGGGACAAACAAGTCGTTTAAGGATTCAGGTGGACCTGTTGTAACAAGGAGAATTACAAAATGTCATGTCAAAGCAAGCTTTACAATGTCGGTGTGTGGGGGGGGAGGGGGGTATGATTGGGTGGGGGGGAGGGGGGAGGCTGGGAAGGGAGGTGAAGGGTAAACAAAGGAGGAGGCTGCAATGCTTGGTAAGAAATGTATGCATTATCCTGCCAATGTAATTGTAACCCCTCTGTACAGTATGTTCTCAAATAAAATAAAATTAAATTAAAAACAAACAAAAAAAAGAAATCGGCCTATAATTCTCTTTCTTTGATGAGTTCCTACCTGGTTTTGGGATGAGGGTTATGATGGCTTCATAGAATGTGTTAGGTAGAGAACTTTCTCTTTCAATTTCATTGAAGAGTTGGAAGAGTATTGGTGTGAGCTCTGATTTGAAGGTCTTGTAGAATTCTGCCGTAAAACCGTCTGGTCCTGGTCTTTTCTTAGTTGGGAGGTCTCTTATTGCTGTTTCTATTTCAATACTTGGTATGGGCCCCTTAAGATGCTACTCGGAAGGCTGAGCCCGGAGCAATTCTTGAGTCCAGGAGTTCTGGGCTGCAGTGAGCTATGCTGATTGGGTGTCCGCACTAAGTTTGGCATCAGTATGGTGACCTCCTGGGAGCGGGGGAACACCAGGTTGCCTAAGGAGGGGTGAACTGGCCCAGGTCAGAAACGGAGAAGGTCAAAACTCCCCTGCTGATCTGCTTGAATTATTTGTTGTTCTGTTCATCCTCATATATACCTGTCATTGATTATAAGACCTTATTCCCCATTTTGTACATACTTAATCCAAAAATGTATTACTCAGTTCAAAACCTCTTAGGATTAAATTCCTTAATAGCAGTATTATTTATTTACACCTATACAATATTGGAAGTATTTCTATTTTTTAGTTTTTCAGGTCTCCTTTCTATCCCTCCCCTCCTCTCCTCCTATCCCTGTTCATCTCTCAAAATTATTTCTTAAATTTTCATTACTTTTAAGAGTTTCACTTTTTACATTTAAGTATTTGTCTTTAGATTTTTTCTTGTCTCTTTTTTAATTTTTTTCTTCTCTCTTTCCTATCATTCTTTCCAATCCATTTCACTCTGTGAGATTAGGACTTGGTTAATTTCACTCTCCTATTACCTTTCCACATCCCTCTAACCCTATTTTCCCCACCTTTTTCCCTAAACATAATAATTTCTGGTTTGTCAAATTCTTCTTTGCTATTCTTAGCCCATTAGTACATAGTTGTTTAATGTTGAATAGACTGTATCTCTTGAACTAGATTGTATCTGCAGACTTTTCACTATGAAATTACAGGACTTTGGTTGATGCGTGCCGTAAAATGGTGTTCTAGCACAAAACTGGCATTACTTTCATCCCAAATGGGCAGAACAAGCAAGGAAAATGGCAAGTCCGGGTATCTCAATTCCCACTCAAGATAATCAGGTGACAGAACAGATAATGAATAATCCAGAGGACAGTTCCCAAAAAGCTCTACAAACACTACTGGTAAACATGGTGAATGAAATGATTGAAACCGTAAAAAGGACTCAGTGTGAGCATGATAGGGAGAGAGAGGAGGCAAACAAAAGATCAAAACAGGAAGCTCATGGGTTTGAGGAAGCTACTCAAAGATTGATACTGGAGTTGCGTGAGCAAGTTGAGAACACTCAAAGAGAAATGAGAGTATTGAATGAGCAGGCTGAGATCAGTCAAAGTGAACTACAGAATTTGCATGAACATGATAAATCTAATCAAAGA
This sequence comes from Dipodomys merriami, assembly GCF_024711535.1. Classification (NCBI taxonomy): domain Eukaryota; kingdom Metazoa; phylum Chordata; class Mammalia; order Rodentia; family Heteromyidae; genus Dipodomys; species Dipodomys merriami. Next base: position 618,903 of record NW_027205660.1, read on the forward strand.
GTAATACAAGAATTGCAAGAGTGGGATGAGCATAGAAAAAGATCAATAGGGGCCTTCATGGAATGGATAAACAGACACCTGAAAGGAGTCAGGGAGACCACAAAGAGAATGCTGAATGGAGCCCAATAGAAGGAATGGGAGTCCAAAGAAACCACAACTAATCAACTAAGTGGTTTGTGAATAAACTCTGAACACCAAATTAAGGAAGTAAAGAATTTCATACAAGATCTAAAACAAAGCTCCAACAAAGAATTTGAAGCCATAAAAGCCCACCAATTAGAAGGAAAAAAATGAAAAATAAAGTAGAATGTCTTGACAGTAGGTTAGACCATGCAGAAGATTGAATCTCCGGCATTGAAGACAGCCTAAGCATTATAGAGAAAGAACATACAACTATCCAAGACAAATTCAAGAAATATGATAGATCTATTCAACACTAGGAAGACACCATCAGAAGGCCTTATCTGAGGGAAATGGGTGTAGAGGAGCACATAGAGACAGAAGTTAATGGTCTAGAAAATTTGTTTAACAGGATCCCAACAAAGAACTTCCCAACACGCAAGAAGATAGGCAAATACAGATACAAGAAGTTTTTAGAATTCCAAATAGACCACACAAGAACAGGACATCCCATCGTCACATTATAATCCACACAGGATCAATTCAGACCAAGGAAAAGATCCTTAAAGCTGTGAAGGAAAAAGATCACCTATTAAGAAAAGCCAATTAGAATTACCTCAGATTTCTCAACAGAGACAATTAAAGCACGAAGAGCCTGGAATGATGTATGCCATGCCCTAAAGACAAACAATTATCAACAAAAAATAGTGTACCCAGCTAAACTCTCCTTCATAACTGAAGGTAAAATAAAAATCTTCCATAGCAAAGAAAAACAAACAATATATCTCCACCAAATCAGCTCTAGAAAAGATACTTAAAGATGTTCTACACATAGAAAACCAACAAGACCACAAAAAAGCCAAGAAACCATACCCAAACAGAATCCTAGAACCATAGGAAGAACCCAGTAGGCATAGCTCTCAAGAAGGTGGATAAAATGGCAGGAACACCCAAATAGCTCTCAGTCCTATGTCTCAATATTAACGGATATAACTTTCCAATTAAGCGACATAGACTGTCTAGTTGGTTTAAAAAGCAATATTGTTCTATCTGCTACCTTCAGGAATCACAACTTGCCCCCCCCAAAAAAAACATATTTTGAAAGTGAAAGGCTTGAACAAAATCTACCAAGCAAATGGACCCCATAAACAGGCAGCAGTTGCAATCCTAATATCAGATAAAAAGACTTCAAATTAAAATTATTGAGAAGAGATAAAGAAGGTTACAATATACTAATTAAGGGATCTCTCCTCCAGGAGGATATTAAAATTCTAAATATTTGCCAAACTGCACCCAAATTTATCCAAGAATTACTACTTTAATCTCATAGAGTAATTTCCTGAGAGAGGAAATTTGCTGTGTAAACAAACTTAAAATATCAAACACATAACATAATGAAAACTTTTTTCCAGCTATATCACAGTCTGTAGGTATAGATTTTGTTTCCAATTGTTCCAGGGGAACCATTTTTTAATCTTCTTTTTCACCATCTAGTGATCCTATAAAATCCTATACCATCCTGGGATTGCTGTAACTTTGCTGGATTCTCTAATTTCTGTTGGAAAGTTAGGAAAGATAGAAAATTGTGTTTCTGTTACTGTTTTACCTTATTTTTTATTACTTTAGAAACTGTGACACAAAATGACATAAATTATCTTTATAATATAAGGAGACAGATTTCATGTCCATATTCTACCCTTAGCCTTCTACATAACTTTGGTACTTAGTGATCCCCAAATGTGAAAATAAATATAGGGAGCATCTTATTTAAATATTGTTGAGAATTTTAAGACTCCCTTTATGTAAGGCCCTTAGAAGTATGTACAGCATACATGTGTACAAAGCCAGTGACAATAGGCAAATATGAATAAGTTTACCCAAAAGGATCTATGAAGTCAATAGTTATCTTCCCAAGCAGATGAAAAAATTCTTTCAAAATGATTCAGTGCACCTACATTTATGGAGTTATTTAACTTATGACTTCTTTGTTAGACATATTCTTTTCTTTTAAAAATTGTCAAATATTATCTTTATAATAAACTTCGTCTAGTATTCCTTGGTTTAAAACAGAAATCTTGATACAGTTGATGTCACATGGCTTTCTTACTTTCTCAGTTCCTGCCAGTTTCCAACCCAGGCAGGAATGTCTGTCACATTCTTATCTGTAACTAAACACCAAAAATGTCAGAAGTGAAGTTTTGGCTCAAGTAGTAGAGTACTAGATTTGGGGGAAGTAGGCCAGGAAAGCCATTTGTTCAGGGACATGGTCCAGCCTCTGAGTTCAAGCTCCAGAACAAGGACAAACTACACAAACGAACAAGCAAAAAAACCACATATATTTCTTAGGTACCATCCTTAAAGCACTGGTTTGAGAACCCTTTTGCTGATCATACACACTGGATCCTGCTTTTTAGAAATACGAATTGCACTGAAGAATTCAGGACAAGAGTAAAGGAATTAATGACTCCTGCAACAACAGAATCATCTCAGTAGTGAAATATCCATGCATAAGACAAGTTAAAACCTCCAAGTCTTTGTTTCCTTCCAATAGAACACTTTTAAAACAACGTTATGTCCTTTTATTCTATGCTGGCCTTCAAATGGCACATTATTTCCTTTTGTAATACTTTCAATAAGAAATTTACAGACAAATTTTATATGAATAAAGAATACACTCAAAAAAGTCAGGGACAGAGTTTCCTTCAAGCCTTGGAGTCTTTTTTTTCTAACAATGAAGATATATATATATTAGTGAAAATACTGTACAGAGGGGTTACAATTACATGGGCAAGATAATGAGTACATTTTTTATCAAGCATTGTAGCCTACTCCTTGGATTCCCCTTCCCATCCTCACCTCTCCCACCCATCCAATCCTCCTGATCCACCAACAAAGTTGTAAAGTTCGTTTTCGACATAACAATTTGTATATCTCATTGTTGCAATGGGTCCACCTGTATCCCTATTTAAATGATTTGTTTTTTTTCCCTTCCCCTCCACAAATTATAGCGACATCAAATACAGTGAAAGCATGGGTTATTGTTATGCCGTGGGAAGGGACATACAAAGCAACAAGGAAATCATCTTATAAATGTGTTAGAAACAATCACATGAAAGGAAAAAAAACATTTGAATATATAACTTAGGGTTCATTTCCCTAACATCAAATTCTGTGACCTTTTTTGTTTTACTCAGACATATACTAGTTATTGCAAACAAGGAAAACCATGGGACCTATGTTTCTTTGGGCTTGGCTTACTTCATTTAATATAATTTTTCCAAGTCTTTCCATTTCCTAACAAATGGGGCAATAACATTATTTCTGAGGGAGGCATAGGATTCCATTGTGTATATATACCACATTTTCTTGATCCATTCATCTACTGAGGGGCATCTGGGTTGGTTCCATACCTTAGCTATGGTAAATAAGGCTGCAATAAACAAAGTCGTGCTGGTACATCTAGTGTTCCCTTGTTAGTGAACATTTGGTTAAATGCCCAAAATTGGGATTGCTGGGTCTTAGGGGAGCTCTAATTGGAGTCTTTTTAGGACCCTCCATATTGCTTTCCAAAGTGGTTGAACAAGTTTACACTCCCAGCAACAATGCAGGAAGGTTTCCTCTGTCCACATCCCCTCCAGCCTCTGTTGTTATTAGAGTTCTTGATTATAGCCATTCTAACCGGGGTGAGGTGATATCTCAATGTTGTTTTGATTTGCATTTCTTTTATGGATAGGGAGGTTGAGCATTTCTTCATATGTCTTTTGGCAATCCTTCTTTCCTCTTCAGAGAAGTTTCTCTTTAAGTCTTTAGCCCACTTATTTATTGGGCAGTTGTTTCTTTGAAGATTTGTTTTTGGGGGATTTATTTTTTTGATTTCCAGTTATATTTTAGATATGAGACCTTGTCCGTTGAATGGCTAGTGAAGATCTTCTCCCAATCTGTGGGCTTTCAATTAATCTTGCTAGCTATGTCCTTTGCCATGCAGAAGCACTGCAATTTCATGCAATACCATTTGCCCAAACTTTCTTTGATTTGCTGTGTTTCTGGTTCTCTATTAAGAAAATGTCGGCCTGTGCCAAGGAAACTTAGTGTTTCTCCCATTCCATCACGTAAACTTTTCAGAGTGTCTGCTTTGACTCCAAGGTCTTTGATCCATTTAGAGTTGATTCTAGTACAGGGTGATATATAAGGATCTAGCTTTAGTTTTCTACAAGTATTTAACCATTTACTGAAGAGGGTGTCTTTCTTCTATTGACTTTTTTTTTAGCTCCCTTATTGAAGATTAGATGACTACAGGTCTGTAGGTTCATTTCTGGGTTTTCAATTCTATTCCATTGGTCCTGAGGTCTGTTCTCGGGCCAGTACCAAGCTGTTTTAATTACTATGGCTTTATAGTTGAATTCAAATTCGGTATTCATATTCTTCCAGCACTGTTCTTTCTGATAAGGATCGTTTTAGCTATTCAGGGTCTTTTATTATTCCATATGAATTTTTGGATTGCCTTTTCTATTTCCTTGAAGAATGAGGTTGGAATATGGATAGGTATCACATTGAATTTGTAGATAGCCTTGGGAAGTATTGCTATTTTCATGATGTTGATCTTTCCAATCCGGGGGCCTGGGAGTTTTTGCCACTTTCTAAGTTCTGTTTTGATTTCCTTTTTCAGGTTTTAAAAATCTTCATCATAGAGGTCCTTCACTTCTTTGGTTAAGTTAATTCATAGGTATTTTATTTTTTGTGGGGCTATACTGAATGGAGTTATTTTCCTAATTTCAGCCAAACTTTTCTCATTGTTGGCATACAGAGAAGCCATTGATTTTTGAGGGTTATATTTATACCCTGCTACTTTGCCAAATTTTGAATCAGCTTGAGTAATTTGGGAGTGGATTCTGTGGGATTCTTTAAATAGAAGATCATGTCATCTGCAAAGAGGGAGAGTTTTACTTCCTCTTTCCCTATTTGGATCCCTCAAATGCTTGCATCTTGTCTTATTGCTGTAGCTAGGCATTCCAATACTAGAGTGAAGAGAAGGGTAGTGGACATCCTTTTCTCACTCCTGATTTAAGAGGAAATGGCTTTAGTTTTTCACCATCAAGTATAATACTGGCTATAGGTTTGTCCTATATAGACTTTATTGTATTGAGGAATGCTCCATGGATTCCTAGTTTTTTCCAGAACCTTCACATAAAGGGGTGTTGGATCTTGTCAAATTCTTTTTCTGTATCTTTTGAAATAACCTTGTGGTTCTTATCCTTGCTCCTGTTGATGTGATAAATTATGTTAATAGATCTGCGTATATTGAACCAGCTTTGTATCCCTGAAATGAATCCTGTTTGATCGTGATGTATGATTTTTTGGATGAATTGTTGAAGTGGATTGGCCAAAGTTTTTTTGAGAAGTTTTGCATAGGTCCCATGGTTTCCCTTATTTGCAATATCAAGTATAGGTATGAGTCAAGCGGAAAAGGTCAGATAATGTGATGTTAGGAAAACGAACCCTTAAATATGTATTTTAATGTTTTCGTTTCTTTCATGCATGTGTTTCTAACGCATTTATAAGATTATTTCTTTGTTGCTTTGTATGTCCCTCCCCCACAGTGTAACCCCCGCTTTCACTTTATTTGATGTCAGTATAACATGTGGAGGAGATGGGGACAAACAAGTCGTTTAAGGATTCAGGTGGACCTGTTGTAACAAGGAGAATTACAAAATGTCATGTCAAAGCAAGCTTTACAATGTCGGTGTGTGGGGGGGGAGGGGGGTATGATTGGGTGGGGGGGGAGGGGGGAGGCTGGGAAGGGAGGTGAAGGGTAAACAAAGGAGGAGGCTGCAATGCTTGGTAAGAAATGTATGCATTATCCTGCCAATGTAATTGTAACCCCTCTGTACAGTATGTTCTCAAATAAAATAAAATTAAATTAAAAACAAACAAAAAAAAGAAATCGGCCTATAATTCTCTTTCTTTGATGAGTTCCTACCTGGTTTTGGGATGAGGGTTATGATGGCTTCATAGAATGTGTTAGGTAGAGAACTTTCTCTTTCAATTTCATTGAAGAGTTGGAAGAGTATTGGTGTGAGCTCTGATTTGAAGGTCTTGTAGAATTCTGCCGTAAAACCGTCTGGTCCTGGTCTTTTCTTAGTTGGGAGGTCTCTTATTGCTGTTTCTATTTCAATACTTGGTATGGGCCCCTTAAGATGCTTTAACTTATCTTGGTTTAGTTTCAGCATGTCAGTATTTGCTAGAAAAAGGTCCATTTCTGCCAAGTTCTCAAACTTATTAGCATAAAGTTTTGAGAAGTATTCCCTTATAATATTCTGAATCATGGTTGTTTCTGTGGTGATGTTTCCATTCTGATCTCTGAGTTTATTTGCATTTGTTCTCTTCTTTTTCTGTTAAGATTGCCTAAGGATCTGTCAATTTTGTTAATATTTTCAAAGAAACAACTTTTTGTTTTGTGATTCTTTCTATAGTTTTTTTGGATTCTAATTCATTTAATTCTGATTTAATTTTAATTATTTCTATCCATCTACTGTATTGAGGCCACTCTCTTTCAACTTCTATATCTAAATCATGGTTGCTAATCACACAAATTTGTAAAAGATACAATGGAAGAATAATTCTGGTTCCAAAGCAAGTTAGATTTAAGAGCATGGACTTAACTGGAAAAAAATCCATTGTGTGAAAGCGGGAATTATACTAGCAATGAACTGGTGGCCAAGATCTCATTTCTTTTTCTTTCTTTTATCTTTTTTCTTTTCTTTCTTTTTTTTTTTTTTTTTTTGATGGTTGTGGCAGGGTTTGAACTCGGTCTGGGCAATATCTCTCCACTCTTCAGCTCAAGGCTAGTGCTCTACCTTTTGAGCCACAGCAACACTTCCAGTTTTCTGGTGGTTAATTGGAGATAAGAGCCTCAGAAACTTTCTTTCTTACTCGTACTGGATTGGAACTGCAATCCTCAGATCTCAGCCTCCAGAGTAACTAGAATTATAGACATGAGCTCAAATGATTGAATACTAGTCATGAGAAAGATTGCTGAATAAGGTTGCTGAGGCTTTTGCATACACAAATACAAACATACACATACACACAGAGGCACATATATGTGCAAACACACCTGCACAAAGGAAACAACTCTCAGAATATGAAGAAATGTTAGAAAACAATAGAAAATATAGGCTGAGTAAGACTAATCAAGTGATAGTTTTTAATATTAGAAAGTCCTCAAGTGAAATTTCTTCAAAGAATTTTGAGAATATTACATACCTAGGGACCAGAGATAATAAGAAAGTCAGTTAATCATTATTAAAGGGATTGGATCCATGGAAGAATGAAGCAGAGACCCCTGCAGGTGCATCTGTGTCAAAATATAGAACATCTTTGAAAATAGTACATAAACAGTTTGTGCAGTCAGTCTAAAGGATAAGGTCATAGGAGTAGTTCAGAATTGGTAGTCTGTATCTAGATTAAATAAACCACCAAACTATGGCAGGGCAATTTGATACAAGCCTGGACTTCTAGCACTCAGACTAAGACAGGAGATTAAAGAGTGGGATTATTTAGTGATACCTTCCCTGGACCACGTAGTATAATTTTGTCTCAATGAAACAAGCCAAACAACAAGAAAGGAATACACAGTTGCAAGTTTGGGCTAATTTTGTCATTATGTTTTGAGAAGGCAAGTTTCCTATTGAAATGCAACTCATATATAATCCTCAGTTGTGTTTTAAATGCTCTCTTCATTACACAAGATTCCTAGATGCAAAATGGCTCATGATTCCCAATCAAAAATTTGAAAAATAAGCATCATTCTGTTGGATTTCAAAGAAATAATGAAGGATTACAAAAGTTTAAGCCTGGAAATATACAAATTTCATCTAATGTAGGAATTTGTAGACCTTGGTAAATTAGAATGTAGATTTAAAATAAATATTTTGGTTTTGTTTGTAATTTCATATTCTATAGGATTCTACAAAATTGTTTTTAAGTAGAGGTTTTAATTGACAAATTCACAAATGAATCTTGCATTTTATTTGCCTAAAATATTCTTTAAAGCAAGGTATAATTAGAACTTAGTCAATTGATAATTCCAACAGTTCATGTATAAATTGATAGTGTAAATAATCTAGACAGGGTTGCCAACAAATGGATGATATTAATTTATAAATTTAGAACAAGCAATTTTTTGCGGCTTTGGTGTAACATGGTATGAAGAGACTAATTGTGTGAGGTCTTAGTTCTTCTATCCATTCGTAATACAGGAAGACATTTGCTCAACTACATGCCTCTGTATACAATGAGAAAAATGCTATGGTTGGAGTTTTTTTTTATTTTTTGGTTTGTCCTCAGGTTTGAACTCTGGGCCTGGCTATTCTCTTTGAGCCGGTTTTTGCTCAAGGCTCATACTCTACCACTTCAACCTCAGTGCCACTTGAGTCTGGCTTTTCCTGAGAAGTTTATTGGAGATAAGATTCTTAGGAATCTTCCTGACTGGGTGGGCTTTGAACCATAATCTTCTGATCTCAGCCTCCTGAATATCTATGATAGATAAAAAATATAAATAATATTTACAAGTGTTCTGATTTCTAGAAATCAGAAAAATGTTGCAGCAAAGTTTAGTGTAGTGTACTTTCCACAATAGGAAGGGCATCATATTAGCACAAGTGTAGTATTTTTTCACAATAGTGATAAGCTATTCATGATGTGAATTAAGGGAATTTTAAGGAAACTTTTGGGCTAGGAAGACTTTATGGCATAAAACCTTGGGCTTAATGGTCACAGAAATAATAGTTTCCTCTGATGAACAAATGTTTACTATCGAGGAATTAATTATTACACATACTTCGTAGTTATATCCTCCACCAGAATGTGGCTATTTTTTCTGTTGATTTCTCAATATGTAACACCCCATTAGATACTGCAGCTATTGCAGAATTAAATAACATGCAAACAGGTACTATTTTGAATATCTCTGATATGGAATGTTCAGAATTTGAAAATGAGTAGTTAGTATTTGTAAGAACTTTGAAAAAAACACATATATACTGTCCTTTGAACAATTATTCAGTTTTAAAAGTTAGGAGTTTCCAGAGAATTAAACTGTTTTCTGTTTTACTATGAGACAATACTAAAAGTATAAGTTTTTGAAAATTATGGCAGGTATATTGTAAAAATGTTGTATATTTGGTTAACATTCAAGTTGATTAACCTCTGATAAAGAAAGGTGTAATTAATTCAAATTAGATGCCAAATAGTGTTCATTTTTAAAAAGGTAATGCACATAGAATAATATTTACTATAGCAATACAGTGAATTTATACTTTATGTAACTTATTTTAGTTTAATTTTATTTTTAAGTTGATATATACAGGGGTTGCATTAATTGTAAGGTAATGAATACATAATATGTCAAAATTTTACCCACTACCTCATTTTTCTCACACTTTTCCTTTCCCCCCAAACCACTCACAGGTTGTAATGTAAATTTCCAACATGTTGTCTTGTCAGTATTGCTATTGCATTGGTTTGCCCTTTGTCCTTTGTCTCCCCAATTAGTTGTTCATCTTGCCTTGTGAAATTCAGATAAATGCATGTGCAATACACACAGCACTGAAATCAAATACAGCAGGGGATAAACTATAGGGGAAAACACAAAACAAAAAAGAAATCACATAGTATATTAAAAAACAAACAACCACAATGAAAAACGTCTGTTTCCATATCTAGGTGTTCATTTTGCTCAACATGATCTTGTATGGTCCTATATACAAAGCTTTTGAGCCATTCTGCTCATCTGCTAGTGTTATTATATACATTTCCTATTATTACAAATGAGGGAAACTATGGAATCTGTTTCTTTGAGTCTTGCTTATTTTATTCAGCTGGATTTTGAAAAATCTTTTCATTTCCTTTTGAATTGGAAGCATAGAATTCAACCGTATATATATATATATATATATATATATATATATATGTATATATATATATATACATATATATATATACATATATATGTATATATATATATACACATATATATACATATATATATATACATATATATATATGTGTATATATATGTATATATATACATATATATACATATATATATATACATATATATATGTATATATACACATATATATATACACATATATATATGTATATATATATGTATATATATATACATATATATATACATATATATATATACATATATATATATATTTGTTGATTCGTTCATCTACTGAATGACTGAATGGCATATTGGTTTAAAACATGTTTGCATGTAAGTATCACGTAGGGTCTTTCAAAAATGACAGATGATACCTCCCCAGAAATACTAAAATCATGATTACTACGTAAGAAAGTATTTTATGGTGGTACAAGTGTTGAAATATCTGGATGAGTGTAATTTATATCTTGCACTGAATTAGGCAGGAAGATATCCAATATCATATGGGATAAAAATGGTAGTGACAAAATATTCCATTGAGAAATATATAGGAGGCTGCCAGAAGTATGAAGAAATTCAGATAATTTTGAAGAATTTAGAAATACAAGCTCAAATATGTTTCTTTAAATAAAATTTATTTTATTTATTTATTTATTTATTTATTTTATTTTATTTTATTATTTAAATAAAAATTAATTAAGTGGAAGGGCAAAAGGAGAAGAGAAGAAAATAACTGACAGCAGATCATTGTCCCAAGTTAGAGTATAAAAAGTCATAATCTAGAGTTTGGAGGAAGATGGCAGAAGGTCTAGGCTAAACAAGCTTTTGCTAGACAACAGTTTTCGTGTCCCAGTCAACATTCCTAGGCTAGAGAATCACACCCAGTTTGCCATCAGAGTAGAGAGAGTTTGGCCAGAGATGGAATATCCAGGCAAGGAAACAGATCTGAGCATCAGCGGGAGGAGTCACCATGCCTACAGATAGCGTCTAGTCAAAAATATGCCAGACAGAGTGTGTGTATTCTACTCAACACCAAAAAGAACTGACAATGAACTGATATATTCATGCTGCAGATCACAGATCAGAGAGAGCCCAGTAACCAAGATTCTGGCATGGGTAGAACCCTGACATCCTCACTCCTTCTCAGAAAGCAGAGGAGGGAAGGCGGCCCCTCTCCCACCACCAGAGAACTCCATCTTTGATACTGACAAAGGCCCAGAAATTGATAGTGACAAATGGCCCAGACTTTTGACTGTGCAACTATAGGACTTTGGTTGATGCTTGCCTTAAAATAGTGTTCTAGCACAAAAATGGTGTTACTTTCCCACCAAATAGAGGTATTCATGGAATCCAATAAAAGACAGCTGAAAGAAGTCAGGGAGGCCGGAATAGGAATGGTGAATGGATCCCAACATAAGGAATGGGAGTCCAACGAAACCATAACCGATCAGCTAAGTGATTTGAGAATAAACATGACATCAAATTAAGAAAGTAATGAAGTTCATATCAGATCTAAAACAAAGCTCCAACAAAGAATTTAAAGCCATCAAAGCTGGCCAAATAGAAGGAAAAGAAATTAAAAGCAACGTGGAAAGTCTTGAGAGCAGGGTAGACCATGCAGAAGATCGTATCTGAGAGATTGAAGACAGCCAGGTTATTTTAGAGAAAGAACATACAACTATCCAAGACAGATCCAAGAAATATGATAGATCTATTCAACATTTGGAAGACACCCTCAGAAGGCCTAATCTGAGGATAATTGGTGTAGAGGAGCATCTCGAATCAGAAGTTAATTGTCTAGGAAATTTGGTTAATATGTTCCAAGCAGAGAATTTCTCAAACATGCAAATAGATAGACCTATTCATATTCTAGAAGCTTTTAGAACCCCAAATAGACAAGACTTGGACAGGATATCTCACCATGACATTATAATCCCCACAGGATCAATTCCAAGGAAAAAATCCTTAAAGCTGTCAAGGAGAAAAACATCAACCACTTACAAAGGGAAACCAATTAGAATAACCTCAGATATCTCAGCGGAGACAATTACAGCAAGAAGAGCCAGGAATGATAAATGCCATGCCCTAAAGACAAACAACTATCAACCAAGAATACTGTACCCAGCTATACCCTCCATCATAACCGAAGGCCAAACAAAAACCTTCCATACCAAAGAACAACTGAAACAATATATATCCACCAAACCAGCCCTATAAATGACACTTAACGATGTCCTACATATAGAAAACCAACAAGGCCACAATAAAGGCCAAGGAACAGCACCCAAACTGAGAATCCAAGAACCATAGGAAGAACCCAGTTGCTGCAGCCCCCAAGAAGGTGCATAAAATGGCAGGGACTTCCAAACAGCTCTCAATCCTAACTCTCAACATTAACGGATTGACTCTCCAATTAAGCGATATAGTCTGTCAAGTTGGATTAAGAAGCAAGATCCTTCTATCTGCTGCCTTCAGGAGTCTCATATTGCCCATAAAAACAAACACATTTTCGATGTGAAAGGCTGGAACAAAATCTACCAAGCAAACAGCCCCCATAAACAGGTGAAAGTTGCAATCCTAATAACAGATAAAATAGACTTTCAATTAAAATTAGTGAGAAGAGATAAGGAAGGTTGCTACATATGAATTAAGGGATCTATCCATCACGAGAAAATTACAATTCTATATATCTATTCGCCAAACAACGAAGCACCCAAATTTATTCAAGAAACATTACTTTCCCTCAAATCTGACATAGATCCAAAACATTAATTGTTTGGGACTTTAATACCAACTTTCCCCACTAGATAGATCAACTCGGCAAAAACTCAACAAAGAAACCACAGATCTAAACAACTGCATAGATGAACTAGATTTAACAGACATCTACTGAATATTTCACCCAGCAGCATCAGAATACACGTTTTTCTCAGCAGCACATGGAACATTTTCCAAAATAGGCCACATTTTAGGTGACAAAACAAACTTTTCCAAATTCAGAAACATTGAAGTTATTCCTTGCATTCTCTCACACAACAAGGGAATAAAATTAGAACTCATCACCAAAAGCCACCGAAGAACGTCTTGTACCACATGGAGGCTGATAAATACACTCTGGAATGACCAGTGTGTCATGAAATACATTGGAATGGAAATTCAAAAATTCATGATATTCAGCAAAGATGAACACACAAATTTCCACCTACTCTAGGACACAGCAAAGGCAGTACTCCGAGACAAGTTTATAGCCCTGAGTTCCAACACAAACAACTTGTAGAGATCTGAAACCAACAATTTCATAAGACATCTGAGCCTCTTGGAATAAGAGTAGCAAGATAATCCCCAATCCAGTAGATGGAAAGAAATAATTAAAACTAAATCAGAATTAAATGAATTAGAATCCAAAAAAACCATAGAAAGAATCAACAAAATAAAGAGTTGATTCATCGATAAAATTAACAAAATTGAGAGAAATTCATCAAATCTTATCAGAAACAGAAGAGAACACACCCAAATAAATAAACTGAGATGAGAATGGAAACATCACCACAGAAAAAACCAAGATTCAGAACATTATAAGGGCATACTTCTCAAAATTTTATGCTAATAAGTTTGAGAACTTGGCAGAAATGGACCTTTTCCTAGCAAATATTGACATGCTGAAACTAAACCAAGATGAGTTAAACCTTCTTAACAGGACCATATCCAACATTGAAATAGAAACAGCAGTAAGCATCCTGCCATCTATCAAAAGCCCAGATCCCAATGGATTTACAGTGGAATTCTACAAGGTTTTCAAAAAAGAGCTCACACCAACACTCCTCCAAATTTTCAATGAAATTGAAAGAGAAAGTTCACTACCAAACTCATTCTATGAAGCCATCATAACCCTCATCCCAAAACCAGGCAGGGAGTCATCACAGAAAGAGAACTATAGACCCATTTTTGGATGATCATTAATGCAAGGATTCTCAACACATTTTTGGCCAGTCGACTTCAACAATTCATCCAAAAATATCATACACCATGATCAAACAGGATTCATTTCAGGTTTCATTTCATGCAATGTTGGTTCAATATATGCAAATCAATTAATATAATTCATCACATCAACAAGAGCAAGGACAAGAACCACATGGTTATCTCAATAGATTCAGAAAAATGATTAGACAAGATCCAACACCCCTTACATTGCAGATTCTGCAAAAATTAGGAATCCAGGGAACATTCATCTGTACAATAAAGGCTCTATATGACAAACCTACAGCCGGCATTATAATTAATGGTGAATAATTAAAGCCATTTCTTCTTAACTCAGGAACGAGACAAGGATGTCCACTCTACACTTCTCTTCAATTTAGATTTAAAATGCCTTGTTTAACCATAAAAAAGATGCAAACATTAAAGGGATCCAAATAGCAAAAGAAGAAGTAAAACTCTCCCTCTTTACAGATGACATGATCTCATACTTAAAGAATCCCACAGACTCCACTCTCAAATTACTCAAGCTGATTCAAAATATTGGCATAGTAGCAGGGTATAAAATTAACCTTCAAAAACCAATGGCTTTTCTGTATGCCAACAATGAGAAAAGTGTGCTGAAATCCGTAAAACAACTCTATTTGTAATAGCCCCTCAAAAAATAAAATACCTAGAAATTAACATACCCAAAGAAGTGGAGGATCTCTATGATGAAAACTTAAAAAACTTGAAAAAGGAAATCAAAACACAACTTAGAAAGTGGCAAAAAACTCCCATGCTCCTGTATTGGAAGGATCAACATCGTGAAAATGGCAACATTTCTCAAGGCTAGCTACAAATTCAATGTGATACCTATCAATATTCCAACCTCATTCTTCAAAGAAATAGAAAAGGCAATCCAAAAATTCATATGGAACAATAAAAGACCCTGAATAGCAAAAACGATCCTTAACAGAAAGAACAGTGCTGGAGGAATATCAATACCAAATTTAAAACACTATTACAAAACCATTGTAATCAAAATAGTTTGGTCCTGGCACAAGAACAGACCTCAGGACCAATGGAATAGAATTGAAAACCCAGAAATAAACCCACAGACCTATAGTCATCTAATATTTAATAAGGGAGCTAAAAAAATAGAATGGAAGAAAGACAGCCTCTTCAGTAAATGGTGCTGGCAAAATTGGTTAATCACTTGTAGAAAAGCAAAAATAGATCCATACATGTCATCCAGCACCAGAATCAAATCCAAATGGATCAAGGACCTCGGAGTCAAAGCAGACACTCTGAAATCATTACAGGTCTGAAATCATTACTAGGTCTCCTTGGCATAGGCCAAAACATTCTTAAAAGAGACGCAGAAACACAACAAATCAAAGAAAATTTGGAAAAATTGGATTGCATGAAATTGCACAGTTTCTGCATTGCAAAGGATATAGCTAGCAAGATCAATAGAAAGCCTACTTATTGGGAGAAGATATTGACTAGCCATACAATGGACAATTTTCTCATATGTATCCTATACCTGGAACTCAAAACATTAAATCTCCCAACAACAAATCCTCAAAGAAACAACTGCCCAATAAATAAGTGGGTTACATTTCAACAATGAGATGTACAAGTCGTTATGTCAAAAACGAACTTTACAACTTTCGTGGGAGGGGGGATGATTGGGGTGATGGGGAGGATGGGAAAGAATGGGAAGGGGAAACAAAGGAGGCGGCTAAAATGCTTGATAAGAAATATACTCATTATCTTGCCCATGTAGTTGTAACTCCTCTGTACTTTATTTTCAAAATAAAAATAAATAAATAAATAAATAAGTGGGCTAAAGACAACAGAGAAAATTCTGTGAAGAGGAAAGAAGGATTGCCAATAGACACATGAATAAATGCCCGACTTCCCCAGCCATAAGAGAAATGCAAATCAAAACAACATGGAGATACCACCTCCCCAGTTAGAATGACCATAGTCAAAAACAATAATAACAGATGCTGGAGTGGATATGGCCAGAAGGGAACCTTACTTCATTGTTATTGGGAGTGTAAACTTGTTCAACCACTTTGTAAAGTTGTATGGAGGTTCCTCATAAAACTCCTAGAGCTCTCCTATGACCCAGCAATCCCACTTTTGGGCATTTACCCAAATGATCACAAACAAGACCATACTAAATCTTCCAGCACAACTATGTTTATTACAGCATTATTTACCATAGCTATGATATGGAACCAACACAGATGCCCTTGAGTAGATGAATGGATCAAGAAAATTTGGTATATATAAACAATGGATTTCTTTGCCTCCATCAGAAAGAAAAACAATGCTCCATTTGTTAGGAAATGGAAAGACTTAGAAAAAATTATATTAAGTGAAGTAATCCAGCCCCAAAGAAACATAGGTCCCATGTTTCCCTTGTTCAAGTACCACTTCTTGTTTGCACACACCCAGTCTATGTATGAGGGTATTTCTCCATGTTAAGCAATACGGTAATACTCACTATCTGAAGGGGAAAGTTCTACAGTTTAACCCTATTCCCACATTACAGGGTGTATAATTTAAAGTATTTTGAGACAAACAGTAATACTAGAATTGAAATGCTCCTTATGGACATTTTCTTGGAGCTCATTAGTTTACCCAGGAGAAATATAAATATCATAAATTTTGGAGCTAATTAGTAAATATCAGAATTAACACTAGATCCTAGATGTTGTGTTATTACAAGTCAACATTGTATTATTGTTACATCAGAATCCTTCCCTACTTGCCAATGTGTAAGAGAAAATGAAAGAAAGGCATTAAAACAAAATGTCTGAACTCTTCCATTTCAATAAAAGCTTGAAGTTTATAAGAGCACCTATCTACATACAAGAATTTGTGGCAGGGTTATTTCATCATGGAGATATCACCAAAACACTGTTCTTATTAAAATTGTCTATACCTTTTTAGTTTTCAAATCTAAATAGCATATTTCCTTCAATATCTCTGTAACAGTTTGGACCTTTTCTTCCTACAGATTCTTTCCTTTCTGTACTTCTGTAAATCAGCATTTATTACTTTCTTGTTTCCTTATTTATCTCATTCTTCCAATCTTGTCTACACTGGTACACATATTGTTCAGAATTGTGTCAGAACTTTACTTTTCCTCTTCCCTTTATTAATGCCCCCGATTATATTATTCTTTTTCATATCCATGGTCATGGATATTCTGATAATGTCTAAACAAACCTATCTTTGCATCTGTTTAATATAAACTTTAGAACTATCAGAGTTTTTCCCCTAAATCCATCATTTCCACCTGCAATCCCTATCACCAAGAATATCACTAACACAATTGCCTGGCCAGAGATGTAGAACTCTTTAGATTTCTTCTTACCCTTCTACTCCAACCCATTAGATAAGATGAATGATCAAGATTTTCTGAGTTTCTGTCACTAATATCATTTCTATGTACTCCTTTTTATGCTCCTGACACCAGCCTGTTTCATGTAATCATCACTGGTCACCTAGATTTAAACAACCTTTTACAAAGTATGTTTTTCCCCATAGTCTTTTCATATTGGTCCTTTCCGTCACCAAATTACTTCTACTTGTAAGAACACAGAGTGAAGAGCTCAGACAAAAATTCTAGTATGATTATTTACTCATTACATTGACTACTGGCCTTACATTTCTCATCTGTAAATCGATGTAATCTACCAGAGATATTGAAGAATATATTTGTTGACTTCTAGAGGAAAAAAAAAAGAAAGGCAAAGAGTCCTTATGTTTTCCCCCTTAGCTTACAAATAAGGAAAGATTCAAATTCAGTTTGTTGGTATAAAGTCACAAATTGTTTCATGCAGAAATAAAAATAAATTTTCCTCCTGGTTCTAAGGACCGTGTCCTGTTAAGGTAACTCCAGATATGTAAGTGGTATTATGTAAATTGTGTCAAGTGTTTACAGCTATATTGAAGAATATGTCATTGGAAAACATTGGTTATTGAGTAGTATCTTTATGAGAATGGTATTTGAACTAATCACACTAAGTTGAAAACTACATCTTAGTCCATCAAAATTTTTCTTATTGTTTTATTCGTTGCCAAGTGTTCTTAATAAATTTATATATAGATTTTCTCCAGTTAACTGGATGGAAACAAAAACTGATCATGGATTTCTGCCTAATGAATGAAGCATGATTGAGGCATGTGTTGTTGAACAGATTTTTTTCAAGTAATATACTATAAACGTTATTACAATATCATGTGTACATCTAAAATTCCCTTGAAATTAATAAAGTCTACTCTCTATTGAAATATTAGTTATTTTACACTAGGAAACTTTTGGAAAAATAGACTGCCTATCTTTGAAATGAAAAATAGTTGAATAAAATTTCAGAGGGAGTTCCGGGATGATGGTGGAGGAGAAACTGGAGGCTATAAAGCTCTCACAAAGAAACCAGATTTTGTTCCAGTGAATAGTCCTAAACCAGATAATCACACCAAGGGTGCCATCACAGGCCAGAGAGTTAGGCCAGAGAGGGAAAATCCAGGCAAGGACACAGATCTGAGCACTTGCCACCTGCCACAGCTGCAGCAGCAGCTGCAGAGGCCGCCGCCGAGATGGCAGTGGCTGTAGCCATCATACCTGCACCACAGAGAGTCCGGGATGAAGGCACTAGAGGTAGAGGAGGCAGGTGAGAGGATTCTACTCAAAACCAGCAAGAACTGAAAAGGAGCAGATATCTTCATCCTGCAGTTCACAGACTAGAGACGACACAGGAACCAAATTTGAGGCATGAGTAGAAGCCTGACATCCTCACTCCTTCTCAGGGATCAGAGGAGGGAAGGCCAACAGTCCCCTCCCGACTACCAGAGATCTCCATCTTTGATACTGACAAAGGCCTGGCTGAGCAG
Source organism: Dipodomys merriami (assembly GCF_024711535.1). NCBI lineage: Eukaryota > Metazoa > Chordata > Mammalia > Rodentia > Heteromyidae > Dipodomys > Dipodomys merriami. The sequence goes on from NW_027205660.1 coordinate 637,849, forward strand.
CTAGCACCAACTCAGGCATTGGAAGTAAACCAGAGTAATTTTTTTTATTTTTTATATTGTTTTATTTATTTTTTTGTGAACACACTGTACAGAGGGGTTAAAATTACATGGGCAGGATAATGCGTACATTTCTTATCAAGCATTGCAGCCTCCTCCTTTGTTTACCATTCACATCCCTTCCCAGCATCCCCCCCACCAATATTGAAAAGCTCGTTTTCAACATGACAACTTTTTACTTCTCATTGTTGCAACAGGTCCACCTGTATCCTTAAACGACTTGTTTTTCCCCATCTCCTCTACAAGTTATAATGACATCAAATATAGTGAAACCAGGGGTTATACTGTGGGGGAGGGACATACAAAGCAACAAAGAGATAATCTTATAAATGCGTTAGAAACAAATGTATGAAAGAAAAAAAGCATTAAAATACATATCTAAGGGTTCATTTTCCTAATATCACATTATCTGACCTTTTCCACTTGACTCACACATATTACATATTTCAAATAAGAGAAACCATGGCACTTATGTTTTTTGGGCCTGGCTTGCTTCACTTAATATAATTTTTTCCAAGTTTTTCCATTTCCTAAAAAATGGGGCAATGTCATTCTTTCTGAGGGAGGCATAGAATTCTATTGTGCATATATACCACATTTTCTTGATCCATTCATCTACTGAGGGGCACCTGGGCTGGTTCTATATCTTAGCTATGGTAAATAATGCTGCAATAAACATAGTTGTGCTGGTAGCTATAGTGTGGTCTTGTTTGTAAACATTTGGGTAAATGCACAAAAGTGGGATTGCTGGATCATATGGGAGCTCTATGTGAAGTCTTTTCAGGAATCTCCATACTGCTTTCTAAAGTGGTTGAACAAGTTTACATTCCCACCAACAATGAAGTAAGGTTCCTTTCTGTCCACATCCCCTCCAGCATCTATTGTTGTTAGAGTTCTTGATTTTTGCCATTCTAACTGTACTGAGGTGGTATCTCAATGTTGTTTTGATTTGGATTTCTTTTATGGCTAGGGATGTTGAGCATTTCTTCATGTGTCTATTGGCCATCCTTCTTTCTTCTCAGAGAAGTTTCTCTTTAAGTCTTTAGCCCACTTATTTATTGGGCAGTTGTTTCTTTGAGGATTTGTTTTTGGGGGATTTAATTTTTTGAGTTCCAAGTATATTTTAGATATGAGACCCTTGTCTGTTGTATGGCTAGTGAAGATCTTCTCCCTATCCGTGGGCTTTCTATTCATCTTGCTAGCTATGTCCTTTGCCATGCAGAAGCTCTGCAACTTCATGCAATCCCAACCTTTCTTTGATTTGTGGTGTTTCTGGGTCTCTATTCCGAAAATTTCGGCCTGAGGCAAGGAGACCTAGGGTTTCTCCTATTCCATCCTGTAATGTTTTCAGAGTGTCATCTTTGACTTCGCGTCTTTGATCCATTTGGAGTTGATTCTTGTGCAGGGTGATATATACGGACCTAGCTTTAGTTTTCTACAAGTAGTTAACCAATTTTTGGAGCACCATTTACTGAAGAGGCTGTCTTTCTTCCATTCCCTTGTCTTAGCTCCCTTATCAAACATTAGATGGCTATAGGTCTGTAGGTTCATTTCTGGGTTTTCAATTCTATTCCATTTGTCCTGAGGTCGGTTCTTAAACCAATACCAAGCTGTTTTGATTACTATGGCTTTACACTAGAGTTTGAAATTTAGTATTGATATTCCTCCAACAGTGTTCTTTCCGTTGAGGAGCATTTTTGCTATAGGTCGCAGGAACTTAATCTGACCTGCTAGGCTAAGCTCCACCCAGGGAAAAGTCATCCAGCACAGGCCACAAGCTCCAGGAGTGGATTTCTTCACTGGGTACACAGAGAAAAAGGCCGCCCCTCCCTACAGCAGCCTTGAAAATCAATTGAAATACAGTAAACATAAACCCTGAAAAAGGCTTCAGGCTGGGCTCTGTGAGTGACTCAGAAGCTAGTCCCTGAGGGAAAAGCTACTGTTTGCTGAAAGGCCTCAACTCTACCCAGAACCTAGCTTTATCAAAGCATCTCTAAACTACAAGAAACAGCCATCTCCCTCTTTTGTGATACTCAAAGCAGATCTCCCTCCCATTGAAATAGCCTGGGAAGAGGATCAAAAAATCCTGGGTAAGCAGAGAATTTTTCTGCCTGCTCATATTAAACGACTTAAGAAACCAACCAAGCCACAGCAAAATCAAACACCACATGCAGACTAGAGATTCCAACTAGAGACAGGTTAAGGACACAAGGGAGATACAGGATCTTCCCATCCCCCTCAAAAAATCAAACAAATCTTTTGTACCTTCAATTAAAATTTTTTTTCTAAAACTTTTTTTTAAAATTTTTAATATTGAACTTTTTTGAAAAAATTGTTTTCTTTTAACTTTTTTTTCTTCCTCTTATAGTTTTTATTTTAAGGGTATAAGTGTGTGCTTTTTTTCTCTTTTTTCTTTCTTTTTTTTCTTTTTTGGCTAGCACTACAGACCTTTGATCCTTTTTTTCTTTCCTTCTCATTCTTTTCACCTTTTCTTCTCTTTTGTTCTTCTTTGCATGATTTAATTGCCCTTCTGCTCATCCTCAGATATACCCGTATTCTATTATTAGATTTTATTCCCCATTGTGTACAAACTTAATCCACAAATGTATTACTCAATTCAAAACCATTTGTACTTAAATTCCTTAATAGTAGTACTACCTCTTTATACCTATATAATATTTTAAGCATTTTTAAGTTTCCCACATCTCCTTTTTATCCCTACCCTTATCTTATCCTATCCACATTCTTCTCTGAATATTACGTTTTTTTAATTTGCATAATTTTTAAGTTTTTAAGTATTTCACTTTTTAATTTTTAATATTTGTTTTTCTAATTTTTCTTGTCTCTTTTTATATTGTTCTCTTCTTTTCTTTTCTCTCTCTCTATTATCATTCTATCCAACCTATTTCTCACTTTGATATTAGGACTTAGTTAAGTTAATTCACCCTCTGCCTTTCCATATCCTTCTATCCCTATTTTTACCCACATCTCTCCCTAAACCTAATAATTTCTGGTTTGCCAAATTCTTCTTTGCGGTTCATAACTCATTAATACATAGTTGTTTGATGCTGAATGGATATATCTGTTGAACTAGAGTGTATCTGCAGACTTTGACTTAGCAACTACAGACGTTGTTTGATGCTTACCTTAAGATAGTGATCTAGCACAAAAGTGGTGTTATTTTTATCCCAAATGGGCCGGGCAAGCAGGAAAAACACAAGAAAAATGGCATGTCCGGGTATCTCAACTCCCAATCATGACAGTGGACAGAACAGGTAATTAATAATCCAGAGGAGAGCTCCCTAAAAGCTCTACAAACACTACTGGTAAACATGGTAATGAAAAGATTGAAAACCTGCAAAGGACTCTGTATGAGCATGATAGGGATAGAGAGGAGGCAAAAGAAAGGCCAATACAGGAATATCATGAGCATGAGGAAGCTACTCAAAGATTGACACAGGAATTGCATGAGCAGCTTGACAGCACTCAAACAGAAATGAAGGGATGGTGTGAGCAGTCTGAGATCAGTCAAAGAGAGCTCCAGGAATAGCATTAAACAGAGGAAGCTAATCAAAGAGTAAAATAGGAATTGAGAGAGTAGGATGAGAATATGCAAGATCATTAAAGGCATTCATGGAATCCATAAATGGAGATCTGAAAGAACTCTGGGATTCCACAAAGGGAATACTAAATGGAACCCAGCAGAAGGAATGGATGTCCAAGGAAACCATAACCAATCAACTAAGTGATTTGAAAATAAACACTGAACACCAAATTAAAAAAGTAAAGAAGTCCATAAAAGATCTAAAACAAAGTTCCAAAAAAGAATTTGAAGCCATCAAAGCTGACCAACTAGAAAGAAAAGAAAAAAATAACATAGAAAGTCTTGATAGTAGGTTAGAACATGCAGAAGATTGAATCTCGGGGATTGAAGACAGCGTGGATATTATAGAGAAAAAACATATTACCATCCAAGACAAATCCAAGAAATATGATAGATCTATTCAACATTGGAAGACACCATCAGAAGGCCTAATCTGAGGATAATAGGTGTAGAGGAGCACTAAAAAACGGAAGTTAATGGTCTAGGAAATCTAAATTCCCAAACATGAAAAAAGATAGGCCTATTCAGATACGATAAGTTTTAGGACTCCAACTAGACCAGACTAGAATTGGACATCCCACTGTCACATTATAATCCACACTGGATCAATTCAGACCAAGGAAAAGAACCTTAAAGCTGTCAAGGAGAAAAGATGAATCACCTATGAAGGGAAACCAATTAGAATCACCTCAGATTTCTCAGCAAAGGCAATCAAAAAAGAAGAGCCTGGAATGATGTATGCCATGCACTACAGACAAACAACTATCAACCAAGAATACTGTACCCAGCTTTACTCTCCTTCATAACCGAAGGTAAACTAAAAACCTTCCATACCAAAGAACAACTGAAACAATATCTCCACCAAACCAGCCCTACAAAAGATTCTTAATGATTTCCTACACCGAGAAAGCCAACAAGACCAAGAAACCACACCCAAACTGAGAATCCAAGAACCATAGGAAGAACCCAGTTGCCGCAGCCCCCAAGAAGGTGCATAAAAGGGCAGAAACTCCCAAATACTTTTCAGTCCTATCTGTCCACATTAACGGACTTAACTCTCCAATTAAGCAACATAGACTGCCCAGTTGGATTAAAAAGAAAGATCCTTCTATCTGTTCCCTTCAAGAGTCACAACTTGCCCATAAAAACAAGCACATTTTCAACATGAAAAGCTGGAACCAAACCTACCAAGCAAACGGCCCCCATAAACAGGCGGGAGTTGCAATCCTAATATCAGATAAAATTGACTTCAAATTAAAATTAGTAAGAAGTGATAAAAAAGGTCGCTACATACTAATAATTAAGGGATCTCTACTCAATGAGAATATTACAATTGTAAATACCTATTAAACAAACAACGGAGGAACCAAATTTATCCAAAAAACACTAATTTTTCTCCTGTCCCACATAGATCGAAAGACATTAATTGTTGGGGACTTTAACACACCACTTTCCTCACTAGAGAGATCAACTCGAGAAATCGCATATCTAAATACCTGCATAGACCAACTAGATTTAATAGACATCTACCGAATATTTCACCCAGCAGCATAAGAATACACGTTTTTCTCAGCAACACATGGAACATTTTCCAAAGTAGTCCACAATTTAGGCCACAAAGCAAACTTGTCCAAAGTAAAAAACATTGAACTTATACCTTGCATTCTCTCAGACCACAACGGAATAAAATTAGAACTCACCACCAAAAGCCACCAAAGAAAGTCCTGTAAAGGCTGAACAACACACTGCTGAATCATAAGTTGTCATGGAAGATATGGGAAAGGAAATTCAAATGTTCGTGATATTCAACAAAAATGAACACACAAATTACCAGCTCCTGTGGGACACAGCAAAGAAAGTACTCAGGGGCAAGTTTATAGCTCTGAGTTCCTACATCAACAAATTGGAAAGATCTGAAACCAACAGTTTAATAAGGCATCTGAGCCTCCTTAAATAAGAGCAGCAATATAAACCCCAATCTAGTAGAAGGAAAGAAATAATTAAAATTAAAGCAGAATTAAATGAATTAGAATACACAAAAAACCATAGAAAGAATCAACAAAAGAACGAGTTGGTTCTTCTAAAAAATTAACAAAACTGACAGTCCCTTAGTAAACCTTACCAAAAAAAGAAGAGAACAACCCAAATAAATAAATTCAGAGATTATAATAGAAACATCACCAGAGAAACAACCAAGATTCAGAACATTATAAGGGAATACTTCTCAAAACTATATGCAAATAAATTTGAGAACTTGGCAGAAATGGACCTTTTACTAGCAAATATTGACATGCTGACATTAAACCAAGATGAGTTCAATCATTTTAACAGCCCCATATCAAGTATTGAAGTAGAAACAGCAATTAGAGTCCTCCCATCTAAGAAAAGTCCAGCACCAGATGGTTTTACAGCAGAATTCTACAAGGCCTTCAAAGCAGAGCTCACACCAATACTACTCCAACTCTTCAATGAAATTGAAAAAGAAATTTCACTACTGAACTCATTCTATGAAGCCATCATAACCTGTCGCGTCTTTGTCCGTCCCACGAGTGCCGGCCAAAAATAGTTAATGTGGCCGCTCACACGTTACCCAGCCTCCCTTAGCCTGTGAGATAATCAGACCTAGTGGGTAGTCAAGTCAAGCAGGAAAACTCATTTATTAACACAGAGCAAGCCCTTTTTAAAGCAAAAAAAGCAGCTGGTGGTGTGGCAGTGGAGGAGAAGGAACCAATCACTGTTAAGGTCACACTCTATCATGCACCTAAGCTTCCACGGTCTGGTTACATACTGAACGTAAACCAAATTGGGCTCTGCCCACTCAACTCCCTCTCAGTGCCATCTTTAGTGCCCATGTGCTCTACAGATTCCCCATTTTGTTGTTTTAATGGCAGAACCACCTCCTAATTAGTTAACCTTTTCCGTCCTCTGTAAAGGTTATTTTAACAGGATTACATTGGTAAGAATAACATTGGCCATGCTGGGGGTTTGAAGCAAGTCTGGGGGGCCTGATTTGCCAGAAAATGTTAGGGAGGGCCCTCATGCATGATCCAAGAGCCTGTCCCAGTTACCTCACATCCCCACCTAACATAGTAATAAACATCAGTCCCACCACAGCTAGAAATGTCCAAAGCAGTTCAATTATTTCCTGGGCATATATGAAAGTCAGTATCTTGTAAGGTCGTTCTCTTCAGAACATGGGAGCCGCCTGGGTATTGGGAGTTCTACACATGGGGCACAGTGCATCCTCGTGGGCCCCCATACTCATGCTATTCTACTATAGTCCAGAAAAACATGGAAAATATAAAACAAACTGCAGACATAACAAAGAAATCCTGGGCACCTGGTGTCTTGTAAGTAAGTCAGTTCCTTGTACGTGCCTTTAAGCGAGCACAGGGGTAAAGAGGACCTTTGAGCTTTGCTCTCAGCTCCTTCTAGGCCTAATGTTGCCTCCTCCTCCTTCTTCTGTGAGATAGCATTACACATAATAAGGGTTTCACTTACCCTGGGAGACCATTTAGCCTCAGCCGGAATCTTTTCCTTTCAAGTCCAAATTTGGGTCACCAGATGTCCGGTCTTCGTCCATCCCACAAAAGATGGACAGGGTCCGAGGAAAGGTAACACGGATGCTCACAAGTTCCTCAGCCTCCCTTAGCCTGGCAAACAATCAGACCCAGCGGGGAGTCAAGTCAAGCAGGAAAACTCATTTATTAACACAGAGCAAGCCCTTTTGAAAGCAAAAAAAGAGCAGCGAGTGGCATGGCAGTGGAGGAGGAGGAACCAATCACTGTCAAGGTCACACCCTGTCATGCACCTAAGCTTCCATGGGCTGGTTACACACTGAACGTAAAGCAAATTGGGCTCTGCCCACTCAAATCACTCTCAGTGCCATCTTTGCTGCCCATGTGTTTTACAATAACCCTCATCCCAAAACCAGGCTCAGACTAATCAATAAAAAGAACTGTAGATCCATTTCTTTCTTTCTTTCTTTTGTAAATCCATTTCTTTGGTGAATATTGATGTAAAATTTCTCAACAAAATTTTGGCCAATCGACTTCAACAATTCATCCAAAAAATCATACACCACATTCAAACAGGTTTTATTTCAGGGATGCAAACCTGGTTCAATATATGCAAATCAATTAATATAATTCATCACATCAACAGGAGCAAGGATAAGAACCACAAGGGTATTTCAATAGATGCAGAAAAAGAATTGGACAAGATCAAAAACCCCTATATGATGAAGGCTCTGGAAAAATTAAGAATCAATGGAACATTCCTCAATAAAAAAGGCTGCGTAAGACAAACCTGCAGCAAGCATTATACTTAATGGTGAAAAACCAAAGCAATTTCCTCTTAACTAAGGAAGGAGACAAGGATGTCCATTGTATCCAGTGCTCTCCAATCTAGTATTAGAATGCCTAGCTAAAGCAATAAGAGAAGATGCAAACATAAAGGGGATCCAGATAGGGAAAGAAGAAGTAAAACTCCCCTCTTTGCAGATGACATGATCTTGTATTTAAAGAATCCCACAAACTCCACTCCCAAATTACTCAAGTGATTCAAAACTTTGGCAAAGTAGCAGGGTATAAAATTAACCATCAAAAGTCAATGGCTCTTCTTTATGCCAAACATGAGAAAAGTGTGGCTGAAATTAGGAAAGCAACTCCATTCGTAATAGCCACACAAAAAATAAAATACCTAGGAATTAACTTAACCAAAGAAGTGAAGGTCCTCTATGATGAAGACTTTAAAAACCTGAAAAAGGAAATCAAAACAGAACTTAGAAAGTGGTAAAAACTCCCAAGCTCCTGGATTGGAAAGATCAACATCCTGAAAATGGCAATATTTCCCAAGGCTATCTACAAATTCAATGCAATATCTATCAATATTCCATCTTTAATCTTCAAGGAAATAGAAGAGGCAAGCCAAAAATTCATATGGAACAATAAAAGACCCCGAATAGCTAAAAGGACCCTCAACAGAAAGAACAGGGCTGGAGGAATATCAATACCAAATTTCAAACTCTACTACAAAGAAACAGTAATCAAAGCAGATTGGTACTGACACAAGAACAGAGCTCAGGACCAATGGAATAGAATTGAAAACCCAGAAATGAACCTACAGACCTATAGCCATCTAATATTCGATAAGGGAGCTAAAAAATATAAAATGGAAGAAAGACACCCTCTTCAGTAAATGGTGCTGGCAAAATTGTTTAACTAATTGCAGAAAATTAAGCTAGATCCTTATGTATCACCCTACACCAAAATCAACTCCAAATGGAACGAAGACCTCGGAGTCAAACAGACACACTGACAATATTACAGGATGGAATTGGAGAAACCGTGGCACTCCGTGGCACAGGACGAATTTTTCCTAGTAGAGAACCAGAAACACAACAAATCAAAGAAAAGTTGGACAAATGGGATTGCATGAAATTGCAGAGCTTCTGCATGGCAAAGGACATAGCTAGCAAGATTAATTGAAAGCCCACAGATTGGGAGAAGATCTTCCCTAGTCTTACAACAGACAAGCGTCTCATACCTAAAATATACCTGGAATTCAAAAAATTAAATCCACCAACAACCAATCTGCAAAGAAACAAATGCCCAATAAATAAGTGGGCTAAAGACTTAAAGAGAAAATTTTCTGAAGAGAAAAGAAGGATGGCCAATAGACACATGAAGAAATACTCAACCTCACTCTCCATAAAAGTAATGCAAATCAAAACAACATTGAGATACCACCTGACCCCAGTTAAAATGGCAAAAATCAAGAACTCTAATAACAACAGAGGCTGGAGGGAATGTGGACAGAAGGGAACCTTACTGCATAGTTGGTCGGAGTAGATTGCAAAGTGGAGCTTACCTGCCATTGCTGAAAGCTGGCGGGCTATCAGGGAAACCAACATTTCAACATAGGCTCCTGGTTCAAACCGGGTCCTGACACCTACCAATGGCAGGAGATCGCAAGGGATTTGTTCCTATGCATACAAATCCCAATTGAAAGAGTAGTTCATGCAACAGTTAAGTCTAAAATTGGATGCAATAATCCTAGGATGCTGATTGATCTTAATAGTTTATTAAGCATGAAAAGAATAATATTCCTTTAATGGTGGTATAATAAATACGTAATAGTTGGTAGGAACGTAGTAGGTGTCATTCAATCATAGAAGGCTCTGGCACTCCTTACCAATGTTTATTTATTTGTATACCACCATCTGCCTATCTATTTATCGCTGTTTTGACCAAACATGGGGCTCAAACTCAGCACCTAGTAACCACCTGACAACTTCATTGGCCAGAGGATGCCATGCTCACACTCACCAATTCATGAATTCGGCCTGCTAGGCCCTGCGTTCAGATCCTAGCAATACCAGGCATGATGGAGAACACATCTACAAATCTAGATGCTATGTGATATGATTTAAACAATATAATAAATGGTATAGGTGTCATCAGAGTCAATAAAATAAATGGTAAATAAATGAATAAAACAAGAAATAAAATAAATAGCCACACCAAAAATGTTTTGGACTGAACATCTGTATGGAAGTAGAAATCCTTTCTTTAAAATCTATATAAGGAATATGTTTTCCAGGACTGAGGCTTGAATTCAGTCCCCCTAGGAGGAGGGAATGGCAGGAGATCCTGAGATTCTCGTTTCTGGACCTAGGAAGAGTCATGGAATGCAATTGATATCATCCTTGAATGAGTAGTTTGTGCATGATGGGAGTAGGAAATGATAGGCAAGACTCATGGGGTATCAATTATTTGTAATGAAGAGTTGATGAAGCATGACAATAATCAGCACAGTCACGAAATGTAGACATCAGGAAAGATCCAAGAATCGGTAGTCCCGTTTAAGTCCTGGCTCAGCTAAGATGGAGAATGCATGGGTCACCCTGTGGCCATGGGAATAGGGTGTCATCCATGTCAGCTAAGTTATACCTGCCATCATATACTCAAGAAAATACACAATATATCCATGAATAGCATACAAAGTAGAGAATAACTACTCTAAATGAACGATGCAGTCCAAACACAGATGGGAATATACATCCCATGTTTCAATGATGAATTGAGGACTCTTGTGGCCTCCCTAGGGCTCGATCTCAGTTCCTGGGAACAGCCCAGCTCCTTAGTGGTTCACAGGCTGGTGTGCTCACGTGAACTCATTGGGCAGTTGGGCCTCCTATGCCCTGAGTGGGAATCCGAGCACTGCCAAAAATTCACCCTGATGTGAGAAGCCAGTCAATGCACCTGTTTTCTTGTGCTGTGCAAGTACTGAATCTCAAGTAGAATGGAGAATGTATAAGCAACTCTATACTCATGGGAGTAGGTTGTCATCCAGGCCACCACAGTTATATCTGTAGTCTTATGCTGAAGAAAATACACAATACATCAATGATTAAGAGACAAAATAAAGACAATGATTACACCAAATGCAAGATGCTGTCCACCCATGTATGGAAATATAGATCCTTGGTTTAATTATGAATTTATGACTATCTTGTCCCCCACCAGGGCTCGATCTCAGGTCCAGAGAATGGCCTAGCTCCTTAGAGGCTCACAGGTTGGTGTGCTCACCATGACCTTTTCACCAATTGGGTCTGCTAGGCCTTGAGTCCAAATCCTAGCACAGCCAAAAGTTTCATCCTGATGTGAGAATCCAATCGATCTACCTGTTTTCCTCTCCTGTGAAAGTCCTGGGTCTCTGAGAGGATGGAGAATGCTATATAGGCAACTCTATAGCCATAGAAATAGGTTGTCCAGGTCAGCACGGTTATATCTGTCACCATACTCAATAATATACACAATATATCCATGAATAAATAAAAAAATAAAAAAATAAAAAACTACACTCAAGGCAAGGTGCATACGACACCTGTAGGTAAAGAGAGATCCAGTGCTGGGCCTTTAAATTAGGCCCTGGACTGGGACTGATATTCTAGTCTTTAAGCATGGTTAGCTTCCCCTTCCCACACTGTGCAACAGAGCTACCCAGACTTGTGTTAAAATCCCAGCACTGACAAAACGTTCATTCTTATGTCAGAAGGCAATCGTTGCACATGTTTTCCTCTTCTGTGAAAGTCCTGGGTCTCAACAAGGATGGATAATGCATAGGCAACCCTATAACCATAGGAACAGTTTGTTATCTATGTCAGCACAGTTTTACCTGTCACCATACTCAGTAAAATACACAATACCTCCATGAATTCGTCACAAAATAAGAAGTACACTGAATGCAAGATGCTGTCCACACATTTATGTAAATATAGATCCTATGTTTATATAATGAATTTATGATTATCGTGGGGTACCCTGAGGATCAATGTCAGATCCTGGAAATGGCCTAGCTCCTTAGTTGCTCACAGGCTGGTTTGTTCACCTTGACCTATTCACCAATTGGTCCTGCTAGGCCCTGAGACAGATCCCAGCACTACCAACAAGTGGATCATGAAGTAAGAAACTGAGTGTGAAAATTATTTTCCTTTTCTCTGAGAGTCCTGGGTGTTAGGCATGATGGGATGGAGAACATGCCTACAAATCTAGATGCTATGTGATAGTATATCATCAATGAAATAAATGGAGTGGGTTTCTTCGTAGTAAATAAAATCAATGGTAAATAAATGAATAAAAAATTACAAGGAACAGCCACACCAAACATGTATGGACTGAACATCTATAGGTAAGTATAAATCCTATCTTTACAATGTATATAAATAGTATGTTTTCCAGGGCTGGAGCTTGAATTCCGGCCTAATGAACAAGCCTGACTTTCTTATCTTCAAGTATGGTAAGATTCCCCTTCATCCACAGTGCTGCAGATTCCCAGACCCTGAGTTCAAATCTAAAACCAGGCTGAATAAACAGCGCGAATTGCAAGCTAGGGAACTAATTTATTTTTTATTTTTATTTTTCATTTTATTTTATTTTATGCTCAGCACGGCACTTGAACTCAGGTCGTGGCAACTCTGCCTCAGCTTTGATCACTCACGGCTGGGATGGAGCCACTGGACCTACAGCTACTCCTGGGATCCTAAAGCCCCTGGCCTTGCAGGAAAAATATGCACAGAAAAATGCTGTGAGATAGCTTTTTATGTCTTCTTCCTTTGCATGGTGACCCTCCTGGGTCTGAATGACACTGTTGCAAAGGGTACTTCACTTTGCATTTCTGAAGGTTGGAACAATACCGAGGAAGCCATAGGCCCACGTGGCAATGTAGGCCCTGATTCCGAATCCCTGTCCTGACACAACTAATGGCAGGAGATACTAAGAGACTTGTTCCCATCCATAGGAATAACAATAAAATGTTATCAATGTCACGGTTGAATGAGTTGATTGTAAATGATGCTTCTATAAAATTAGACAGCATAATTTCAGGAGGTTGATTGATTTTATTTAATATTATGAAGCATTAAAAGAATACTATTAGGTACAGGAACACAATAATTTCAAGACACTGATTTCATTAATAGTTTAAGGATGAAAACAGTAACAATAATTACATGGAAGCATAATAAATACCCAAGAATTGGTACAAATGTAGTCTATATAAGTGAATAATGGACAGACATCTCTGGCATGCTATAAAGATATATATTTATTAGTATACTACCATCTGTGTGTCAATCTGTTCTTATTTTTCTCAACCCCTGGGGCTCGATCTCAGGTCCTAGGAACTGCCTATCAGCTCAATTTGCCCCAGGATGGCCTGTTGAAACTCACCCATTCATGAATTTGGCCTTGTAGGCCATGAGTTCAGATGCCAGCACTCTTAAACAATGAATCATGGAGTAAGAAGCTGATGGTGACATGTTTTCCTTTACTGTGTATGTTCTGGGTCTCAGGTATGAAGTGGAATACATATGCAGACCTATATCCTATGTAATCAATGTAATCAATGTTCTATGTGTCATAATAGTCAATAAAATAAACGGTCAATACATGATTAAAACAAAAAATAAAATGAATAACTCCACTGAATGCAATATGGAGTCAACATATGTATATAAATATAGATAATATATGTAAATTGTACATGACTAGGATGTTATCTAGTGGTGGGGATCAATTTCAGGCTTAAGGAACAGACTTAAATTTCTTGACTTCAAGGAGGAAATCTTCCCCTTCCCACACAGTACAACAGAGTTACCCAGACCATGAATTCCAATCCCAATCTTGGCAGAAAAAATGCCACCTTTATAGTATATGAGGTGTAATTCTTATGTATTTCATTATGCCTCCATTTAATGAATGTGATTGTTTAAATGCTTAATAAAGTTTTAATTAAAATCAATCAGTGTCCTCTAATATAATTGTGTATAATTTTATCATAGAATCATTCAACAACTGCTCATTCATTCATGACATTAATCACATTCTATTGGTAATCATATGGATAGGAATAAATTTCTTAGGATCTCCTGCCATTTGGAGATGGCAGGACCAGGATTCGAATTGTGGGCTCCAGCTCCCACCACTTAAACCCGAGGATAGGGAACTCACCGGTCTGTCCAAGAACATCAGCAAGACCAATGATGAGGCAGGCACCAGTGGCTCTCAGCAATCCTCCTTGTTACTTACAAGGCTGTGATGGGAGGATGAAAGTCATCCTAAGTAGGAAAGTTCTTGAGAACCCTGTCCAACTTCAGTGCCAACAAAGCCAGAAGTAAAGCCATGTAACGCTTGTGATAGAGGGCTACCCTTGAGCAAAAGCAGCTCATGGACTGTGCCCAGATCCTGAGTTCAAGGTTTGGGACTGGCAACAATCAGACATACACAAGAATCTGTGCAGCCATCTGGATAAAGCCGGTTACCCTCTTGTCCCCAAATGAATTGGACAGAGTTCCCTGGGAAAGTGGCTGGGGGAGTTGCTGTCATCTTGACTCTGCCCAGGCTGCCTGCATCACAGGATTTTGGCCACACACCCGTTCTTTCATGTTCCTTTCTGACCAATGGAATACAAGAATGGTGGCCACGCCCACATTCCATGCTGCCCCCTGGGATTCCCTCGGTTTGTTGTTACCACTACCAGCAGTTGAAGAAGGTAGAGGTGACTGAGTAGTGAGCAAGAGACTTGAAGCTACTTTGGAGTAGGAAATTGCTGTGCCATCCTGCTTCCTAGCCCCCTCCCCTGCTTCCTCCAATGCAGCGCATTTCAAACCTCAGGTGGTGGCAAGCTGCTGGCAGGCTTGCAGCCCTGACCTGGTCCCAGCCTCTGTTCCTCTGCTCTGACCTGAGTGTCTGCAATGCCCCCTCCATTGCTTCTCACCCCACCAGGAGCATCCAACAACAACTTCTCCCAGCAGCACAGGTGAGTGACTTCCCAGTGGGCCTGTACCCTGCGACACTCGTACCTGGCGATCCCCCCCAGGTCCCGGACTTGCACCTCCCTCACACCCCACAGTCCAGACAGGGCTCTGCAACTAATGCGCCCCAAGGGTAGGGATGGGTGTCAACCCGGGGATCCCACCTCCATCCCTAGTGGCCAATGTCCCAGGAAAAGGGAAGATGCAGTGATGGATGAAGTGGGGGCACCACATCCTCCCTGGCTTGGAGCAGTGGAAGCCACAGAGCCATGCATCTGCACCTTTCTCTCCTTACTGGCAACTTGGTGGCTTTAGTCAAAGGTGGGGAGCAACACCTCCACACCTGCCTTTTTGGGTCTTTTCCTTTTTTCTGGGCATGGGGTTGTTGGATGCAGAAGATAGATCCCCCTTGCTGTGTGAGCCCTTGTCTTCTGTGCTTGGTCATCCTTTCACCTAAAGAGGGTCCCAGAAAAGCCCAGAGGGAGGTGAAGGGTGCTGGGGGTCAAAGCAGAAGGTGAAAATCTGGGAGGAATACCCCCAACCTTCCACACATATACACCCAGCCTGTTCTCCTACCCCTCAGCTGTCAGCAGTTCTCACAGGGTCATCACATTTCCAAGCTCTGCCAGCATGTGCTGGTGCTCTTGGTCCATTTGGTCTCCTCGTCCTCCCCAAGAATCCACCAATTAGCCCTGAAGCATGTAGGCTAGAAGTAAGGAGTATGCCGAAGTATGTAGCCTTAGGACTCCATCCATTTCCCCAATACTGTCCCCACCCCTAGTCAAACACCTCTCTGAGGTCACCATGACCCTCTGATAGTTTCCTTTCCCAGGCTCTGAGGAGACACCTCCCTCAGGACTCCTTCACCCAGCATCCTGGCCTAGGTTTTGGTGAATGTGGAGTCAAGGCTGGTTGTTCCCAAGGGGAAGGATCTGGCCCTGGAGAAAGGGAGAGGAGGGGTGGTGCTGCATCATTTGGGTGGTGCTCCCCTTGGATGGGAGCCCCTGCTTTTCTCAAGGGAACCTCTATGCTCCACCTTGTACATTGTCCCAGATGAGGAACCAACAGAGGCACTGATCTGAGTCGTGTGTGTGTGTGTGTGTGTGTGTGTGTGTGTGTGTGTGTGTGTGTGTGCATTAGATAGAGAGAGAGAGAGAAACAGAGAGAGAGGGAGAGAGAGAATGGGAAATAGAGAGAGATCATCTTTCTTCTTGTACATCCTGACAGTGCTCAGGTGAGTGATCAATTGGCAAATTTCAGGTGTTGCATGGATGAGTCTTCTGTCACCAGTCTGGATTTGTGTATGTGTGTAGAAGTGGGTTGCAACAAAGATGATCGGACCCTTTGGTAACTTTTCCTGCTATCTTGGGGGGGGGTGCATGGGCTTCACGGCTGAGGTCTAGGTGCCTGGAAGGGTAAGGTGCTTGAAGGGGACTCATCACCATTAAATTACAAGACCAAGGGATTTGTGTGCCCTGGAGCTTTCTACTCCCTTGGGCCTGGTTGGTGGCAGTGGGAGCTTGGGAGGACCTGGGGATGGGTCCCACAGGGGGTGGTTTCCCAGGGGGACAGAGTGTGTGGCCAGCACTTAGTAAGGATGTGCACCCTGTGAATATGGAGTGCACCAGCATAGGTCAGACTCCGGGTCTTCTCACCATAATGTCTGATGGATTAGGCCAACCCTATTTTAAATCTTGACCTGTGATCTTCAGATCTCAGACTCCTGAGTAGCTAGGATTATAGGCATGAGCCTCTGGTACCGGGCCTCGGATTCTTTTTGGTATAATAGGGTTTGAACTCAAGGCCTTAGGCTTGCCAGTCAGGTCTTCCACCATGTGAGCCAAGCCTTTCTCTCTTGGGCATTTCCAAGATAGAGACAAAATATATGGTCAGGCTGGCCTGGATCATGATCCTCCTATCTGTGACAGGCATGCTCCACCAGGCCTGGTCCTCTGTAGTTGGGATAGTAGATATGTAGCACCACGTTCAGTCATCAGTTTAGCTGGATTTTCTCAAACTCTTAGTGCATGGCAGCCAATTCTTGACCACAGGCTAAGCCCTGGGTTAGGCCTCAACCATTGCACCTCAGTCTCCTCTTCGGACAGTTGTGAGGAAACATGATATTTATACAGAGGGATCTCTGGCACAGGGCACAGTGGGAGCGGACATCAGATACTGTTCTTGGCAATTCTGTGAGCAAATGAAAGGAAGATACCTGGAAAAGGGTCAAGTGTGGCTTGATATTAATCTTGGAACAGGTGAGGGATTATGAAACAAAACATGGCTCTCTTTCATCCTTACCATATCCCCATGAGGAAGGGGATCCTTCACTGTGTTCAGTTTTTTAGCTGGAGATACTGAGGCAAAGAGAAACCAGGTGACATACTCATGACCTCTAGTTCACAGGAAGCTCGGCCTGACTTCTGTGCCATGCTCCCTAGGACAATGGGTGCTATTCAGTCCAATTCTTGTGGTGAGAAGTCCAATTCTTGTCAGTCGTGGGGCTTGAACTCTGGTCCTGGGCAATGTCCCCGAGCTCCACAGATCAAGGCTACCACTCTACTACTTAAGCCACAGTGCAACTTTTAGTTTTTGGTGCTTCTTTGGAGATAAGAGTCTCACAGACGTTCCTGCCCGGGCTGGCTGTGAACCATGATCCTCATATCTCAGCCTCCTGTGTAGTTAGGATTAGAGGTCTGAGCCATGGGGATCCGGCTTAAGTGTAATTCTGACTTTCTTTCTCTCTCTCTCTCTCCCACAGGAACTGGTTTAATGCGTGCTGGTGGAGGTGGCCCAGTATCCCCATGTGGCTTGAACCCAAGGTGGCCCTCTCATTCTGGAGGTAGGCTGTGGGTTAGGAGCGGTCTTGCTCAGCCTGTTGAACCAGCTCCATGAGGTAAGCACCTCTGTGTCCTGGATAGACGATGACAGTTATTCATTGTCCATCCATCCTTACTAGAATTAGTATTGTTTTGTATGTTACTTTCTAGCACCTGGCCAAAATTAGTCATTTAGGGCTCTCGGAATGTGACTTCATGGTGTGTTGATTGCCTAGCATGCATGAACCCCTGCATTCAATTCCTCACAGAAATACACTGAAAGTGGTGCTGTGCCCCAAGTGGTAGAGTGGTAGCCTTGAGGGAAAAAAAAGCTCAGGAATAATTCCCTAGCCCCGAGTTTAAGCCCCCTGGACTGTCAAAAACAAAACAAAACAAAACAAAACAGTTAGTAAATGCAAAATAAAGAACACATACTTGGAATATATAATTGTTCCTTCCATACTGATACCTGACAATAGTCCCTAATTCATGCATTTTGCCTATATTAGGATACTGTGTTGAAACAAAAAACGTTTTGTTCATTAGATCACTGCAGTTAATGCCAGGAATGTACTTAGATGTCAAGTGAAGATGAATTCTGGAAATTCAAAGATTCCAGGCTTTAGAGTGGTTACTGCTATTCACAGAGAAGGCTAGTCTAAGTGAGATTTGGAAATCTTTTTGGTCAGTCATGGCACCAAAAAGGCAGAGGCTAATTAACAGTTGTGATAGAAGAGAAGTAATAACTCCAGATGGAAGGAATAAATGATAGTAACTAACGTATACCAGAAACTGTTCTAGGGAAATATTTTTGGTTATTGAAGAACTAGGCTTATACCTCATTGCCTTTAACATTCTAAATCTCTTAGGGTAGTTCTTAATATCTGTGTGATAAATGTATCTCCTTCTATGCTGTTCTTTCATACCTGATCTCCTTTGCTTTCTAAAAATCTCAGTCTTTCTATATTACTCTATGAATATTGCCTAATACTAAATAACACCCACACAGATGGCAGAGGATGCTAATGTAAGAGTCCAATAGCTCATGAGTCACTAATATAACAACATGGAAAAATGAGGACATATTTATTCCTACCCCAATTTTACTGAAAATCTGAAATGTCATCATTTTGTTCAAATTTCCATTATTTGTCTACATAGTGTCATTAAGTACACATAAATGCAAATATGAGCCAGATGCAGGTAGCTCAAGCCTGTAATCCTATATACTCAGAAGGATGTGACCAGAGGATTGTGGTTCAAAGCAAGTCTCGTCAGGAAAGTCCATGAGACCCTTATCTTAAATTAATCACAGGAAACCCAGAAGTGGTGCTGTAGCTAAAGTGGTACAGTGCTCAACTTGAGATGAAGAGGTGAGGGACAGCGCTCCGATCCTCAGAGTGCAAGCACCATGACCAACAAAAAAAGTGCAAATATGACTTTCAGTTTCCCCAAAATGAATGACACGGTCAATAGTAATCTTTCCAAGCATAAAAAATAATTCCAAAATGATTCAATGCTGAGTTAAGTTATGGCTTCTTTGCTGGGCATATTCTCTTCTTTTAAAAATTGTCAAATATTAGCTTTATAATAAACAATATCTAATATTTCTTTTTTTTAAAGAAGAATTCCATATTGTTGATATCACTTGGCTTTCTTACTATCTTAGTCCAAAGCCAACCCAGGCAGGAGAGTCTGTCAAACTCTTATCTGTAAATAAACACTAAAAAAGCCTGAAATGGAGTTTTGGCTCAACAGTAGTGTACTAACTTTGAGGATAGGTGGGCAAGAAAGACAACTGTTCAGGGACAGGGTCCAGCCTCTGGGTTCAAGCCCCAGAACCAGGACAAACTAAACAAACAAGCAAACAAAAACAATCCCCAGATATTTATTTGGGACTCTCCTTAAAGGTGTAGTGGTCTGAAAAAAGGCTCTTGGGCTGATCATACTCACAGGATCCTGCTTTTTTGGAATCCTTATTGCTATGGTGAACTCAGGACCAAACTAAAAGAAATGATAACTGACTCCTGCAAAAAGAGAATCTTCTCATGGGTGAAATATTCATCCATAAGGCACTTTTAATCCTCCATGTCTTTGTGTCTTTGCACTAGAACAATGTTAAAACAATGTTATTAGGGGCTGGTAATGTGTTTCAGTGGTAGAGTGCTTGCCTTGCATGCATGAGGCCCTGATTTCTCAGTACGACATAAACAGAAAAAGTCAGAAATGGTGCTGTGGTTCAAGTGGTAGAGCACTCTCCTTGAGCTGAAGAGCTGAGGGAGAGCACCCAGGCCCAGAGTTTAGTCCCCACAATTGGCAAAAATAAAAATAAAAACTAACTATAAAAACAACAACATTAATTACTTTTATTCTAGGATGGCCTTCACATGGCACATTATTATCTTTTGTAATACTCTCAACTAGAAGTTTACAGACAAGTTTATATGAATGAAAAACACACTGGAAAAAGTAAGGGACAGAGTTTCCTTTAAGCCTTGGGATTCTTTTCTTGTACAGTGAAAAGGAAAGCACAGGTTAATTTGAACTTTATCATTCCTCTATGTTCAATTCCTCTCCTGGATCAGTTTCCACAAAGTCCATTAACAATTGTTGTGCTTCTAGAGGTCTAATGAATGTTTTCTGTCTTCATTGAAATAACATTAGGACAGTTTAGGACATAAGGTAACAGGTGCTTCAGAGCCAACTTAGTAAAGAAAAAATATAAAATTTATATTGCTTATAAGTATGTTATCCATGAGCACATTTAGTTAAAACTTCATAATTGCTCTGCAAATTAAGCCAAATTTTAAATGGGAAGGAGGTCCTCAGATCATTCTTTTTGTGAGTGTATGTGCACATGGGTTAACAGTAAGAGAAACATTTGCAATAATAGGAGAAAGAGAAGTTCTGTGTTTAAGTATCAGGGTTCAATACAATATAGAAGACTACAAATAAGACAACATCGAAACAATAAAGCCAAATCCAGTATGTAGATTTATGGGAGTGTTCCTAAGTGGAACATGAAGTATGAGGCTTTTCCCTTTATAAATCACGCTTGTTAATCGCACAAATTTTTAAAAAGTAGAATGGAAGAATAATTCTGGTTCCAGTGCAAGTCAGGTATAAAGGCATGGACTTAACTGGAAAAAAGTACATCTTGAGAGAGCAGGGATTATACTAGCAATGAACTAATGGCTAAGATCACATTTCTTTTTCTTTCCTTTCCTTGCATTTTGTTGTTGTTGTTGGTCTTGGCACTTGAACTCTGGGCTTGGGCGCTGTCCCTATGCTATTCAGCTCAAGGCTACTGCTCTATCACTTGAGCCACAGTACCACTTCGAGTTTTCTTGTAGTTAATTGGAGAAAAGAGTCTCTGGGACTTTACTACCTGGGCTGGATTTTAACCCCAATCCCCAGATCTCTCCACTACCTGGCTTAAGATCACATTTCTAACAGTGTGCACTCAGCATATGTAATGTGTATGTTCATCTATATTTAAATAATTTTTGAGTGAAAAATCTGGGCTACAGCTTAGACTTTTCACTCACAAAAATTTTTGTAGTTTAAAAGTTGATACTTCTGGAGAAATAAAACCTAAGAGTGTAAAGGAGTCTGGGAAGTTCAGTTTGCATGCAGCCTGGGCAGAACAGTCTTTGCCACACTACCAGCAAAAACCTGGATTGGAGGAATATCTAAGGTGATGGAATACCAGTCATGAGCAACATTGATGAATAAAAGCTTGAGGCTTTTGCATACATACATACAAACATACACATACACGTAGAGGCACTTATATGTGCACACACAAATACACAAATGAAACAACTCTTAGAATATGTAGAAAAGTTTTTAAAAAGCAATAGAAAATATGTCCTGAGTAAGAATTAAGAGATAAATTTTAATATTAGAAAGTCCTCAAGTGAACTTTCTTCAAAAAGTTTGAGACTATTACATAGGTAGGGATGAAAGATAGTAAGAGAGTCAAGTAATTATGACTAAAGGGATCGAATGAATCAGAGATCCCATCAGGTGCATCTGAAAATGATCATATCCTGTGTCAAATGTTAGAAGATCTTTGAAAATAGTACATAAACACTCTGAACAGTCAGTATAGTGGATAATATCATTGGAGAAGTTCAGAATTGCTAGTCTAGGTCTAGACTAAATAAACCAACAAACTATGGAAGGGCAATGTGATACAAGCCTGGAATTTTAGCACTCAGACTAAAGAAGGAGATTAGATAGTGGAATTAAATAGTGATACCTTCCCTGGACTAGGTAGTATAATTTTGTCTAATAAAACAAACCAAACAACAAGAAAGGAATACACAGTTGCAAGTTTGGGCTAATTTTGTCATTATGCTTTGAGAAGTCAAGTTTCCTATTGAAATGCAACTTGTATAAAATCTTCAGTTGTGTTTTAAGTGCTCTCTTCATTACAGAACATTCCTAGATACAAAATGGCTTATGATTCCCACTCAAAATTTGAAAAAGTAAGTAAGCATCATTATGTTGGATTCCAAAGAAATTAGGAAGGATTACAAAATCTTAAGGATAGAGAAATAGCAAAGTTTATCTAATGTAGGACTTTGTAGATCTTGCTAAATTAGACTTTAGAGTTAACATAAATATTTTAGTTTTGTTTGTATTTTCATATTTTAAAGGATATTACAAAATTCTTTTTCAGTAGAGGGTTTAATTGACAAATTCACAAATGATTCTGGCATTCTATTTGCCTATAATATGTTTTCAAGAGAGTTATAATTAGATCTTAGTTAATACATAATTCCAACAGTTCATGTATAAAATGATAATGTAAATAATCTAGACAGAGTGGCCAACAAATGGACATTAATTTATAAATATAGAAAAATTGCAATTTTTGAGGGTTTTGTATGATATTGTATGAAGAGAATAATTCTGTGACATCTTTCTTCTACCTATATGTAACTCAGGAAGCAATTTCCTTAATTACGTGCCTCTGTATACAATGAGAAAAATGCTACATTTGGGGTTTGTTTTGGTTTTATTGGTTTGTCCTAGGGCTTGAAATCTGGGCCTGGAAACTGTCTCTGAGCCTGTTTATGCTCAAGGCTCATACGCTACCACTTCAATCTAAGTGCCACTTGTGTCTGACTTTTTCTGAGTTTATTGGAGATTTGAACCATAATCTTCTGTCCTTCACATCCTGAATATCTGTGATAGTTTTAAAAAGTATAAATATAAGTAACATTTGCAAGAGTTCTTATCTCAAGAATATCACTGGGGGAAAAATGATGCAACCCAGTTTATTGTAGTATTCTTTCCAGAATAAGGAGAGCATCACATTATCAGAGGTGTAGTATTTTTTCACAATAGAGATAAGCTATTCATGATGTGAATTAAGGGAATTTTAAGGTGCACTTTACAAGTTGGAAACTATTGGACTAGGATGACTTTATGGCATAAATCTTGGGATTGATGGTAACAGAAATAATAGCTTACTCTGGTAAAATTTGCTTACTCTTGAAGAATTAATTACAGATGCTTCATAATTTTATCCTCTACCAGAATGTGGCTATTTTTCTGTTGACTTCTTAATGTGTAACACTCCATGGGAAACTTCATCTATTGCAAAATTACATAACATGCAAACAGATACTGTTTTGAATCTCTCAGGTATGGAATGTTCAGAATTTGAAAATGAGTAGTGATTAGTCATAGGAATTTTGAGGAATACACACATTCTGTCATCTTAACAACTTATTTACTTTTAAAAGTTATGGGTTTCTAGAGAATTAAACTGTTTTCGGTTTTAGTATGAGAAAGAATTAAATTTATTATTTTCTCAAAATATTAGCAAGTTTATTGTGAAAATATTGTCTAGTTGGATAACATTCAAGTTGATGACTCTGATAAAAAGAAGTAATCGATTCAAATTAGATGCCAAATAGTATTGATTTTAAAAAAGTTACTACATAAAATAAAGAATAATATTTACTATAACAATACAGTGAAATTATTTTATGCAGCTTATTTTTTAATTTAATTTTATTGTCAAATTGATGTACAATGGGGTTACAGTAATTGTAAGGTAGTGAATACATAAGTTTTTAAATTTGTTCCCCCTCTTTCATTTTCACAGTTTTCTTTCACCTCAATACTCCTCACAAGTTGTAATAAACATTTCCAATATATTGTCTTGTGAGTATTGCTATTGCATTGGCTTGCCCTTTGTCCTTTGTCTCGCCATTTTGTTGTTCCTCTTCTCTTCCCTAATTAAGGTAAATGTATACATAATACACAGGGTACCAAAATCAAATACAGCCGGAGACAAACCATAGGGGAAAAAACACAAAGAAAATAGAAATCACATAGTACATTAAAAACAACCGCAAAAAAAATCTCTGTTTCCATATCTTGGAGTTCATTTTGCTCAGCATCAGCTTCTATGTTCATATATACATATAAAGCCACTAGAAAATAATAGTTGCTTGGACACAACATGTTACTTTATTTGATGGTAATGGTTGAATTAGGATTGGGGAAAACGTGATTCTGATAAAGGAATTTCAAAAGAGTTTAAAAATTATGACAGGTATATTTTAATTGTTCAAACTTTTTATCAACTTAGACTATTAAGAAAATTGCCTGGGAAAATAGACTTTCATGCAAAGAAAGCTATGGAGACATAGTTGAGAGGGAGCAATGTGGGTAAAGATAGCTCATTTTCACACTAAACAAACAAACTTCAGAAACCTTACTGTAAATCCTGTAGGTTCCCTTGAGAATTGTCTTTATCCAGGAAATATACTCTCACTGTGTGAAATTCAAAGTTCTTAAAAAAAACTAAGACATCAAAATTTGTGAATTGACCTTTAATTACCAAAATTATTTTTTGAAAAAGATAATTTGGGTCAAAATATTTAGGGAGAAAGTGCCCTCCAAAATGAAAGAAGGTATTGTGTTCACACTTTTCTGTTTGTAACACTTTCCACAATGTCTTTGCACGTGAAGCACTGAAACACAGAAAAAAAAATCTGATTGGATACTCTAATGATTACACATTTCTAAGTAGCTCACAAAAAATAATACCCTTATTAACATGAGGTAGTGAAGACCTCTATTATTAAATCAGCCAAAAAGTTTGGGATCAGAAAAAAATTGAGAAAATTGAAAGGTTAAGTAAACAATGTTCTTAGAAGCCCTATCTAAGTATATTGACTTCAGCAGTGAAGCGAGGCCAAATTTTTTTATATAGATTGTCTTAATATTTTTGCTACCTAAAATGATTTTACAGAGCCTATTTGGCTCACTACAATGCAGAACAGATTAAATGAAGACAGGAAAATAAATTCTACGTCCAAATGAGGCAACGTAAAAGAGGGTTAAAAGAGAAATCATGAAGATATAGCGGGGCAGGGTGGGGAAGAGATCTTATAGTCTTTCAGCTTCACTGGACTTGTAGCCAAGAAGCTGTGCTTAATTGGAAATCGGGCAAGAGCTAAGAGTAGGATATAGAATTAGGACATAGAAGCATTGTCCTTTGTAACTGTCACCCAAGGTATGGGTGATTTAACTCTATTCTTTTCCATACATCCTGCTGAGCAAATGCAAGACCAAGAACAAAATAATTTATTGAAATAATTTTGCAAAGAATAATTTCACTGATCCTGATATGGTATCTAAGGTGAGTCTTAAGAGAGAACATAAAAGTGGAGTATACTTCGGTTTCCTGTAAGTATCTTGTTAGCAAAATATGCCTTTGAGGTTAGAAGTGATTGAATCAAAAAGTAGTGGAGTACTTATTTTTGAGGCACTTTAGACACAAGAAGACTTTCAAGGTAAAAGAAAAAAAGTATAGCTAAATATTTGTGATCACAGATTCTTAGAATGGTTTTTTGAGACAAAGTTTTACATTAGAGTTCATTAACATAGACGTTGGGTTTTCGTGGCAACCAAATGCAAGGGTGAAGTTTAATGGACTCTCTTGGACAAGTAAAAAGCATGGTAGAAAAAATGACAAATAATATTTAGTAAATTATTTTGGCTAATTACTTTGCCAGAAGAAAGAATGAAAGATATAATTCAAAATCACTTGACTGAAAAGTATGAAGAAAGAGTAGTGAAGAGAGAGGAGAGAAAACATACAGGACTCTTCTGTCTCCAGTGGGGTAATGGGTTCTTGATCTTGTTTCTTCCATTCTATCTTCACAAGCTTTAAGGTGTGAGTGAGAACTGGAGTATCAGTTGCAGACAAAGAGAACTCACAGAAGAAAATATTTGCAGCATATATAGGTGATTCATAACCTTAGACAATCTATTTAAATCTGTTCAAAATTCTCTGCTACCCCAAACTGCCCTCTTTGAACAGTTTTGTTTGCTTTTCCCAAGACTACCCTTCATTAACTATTTAAAATTTTGAGAGGCCATATTCATCCTCTCTAGAGATTGCTGTTTGGTTGTGATTTTTGTGTGTTTTTGTTTTTTGTTGTGTTTTTTAAATAAATTTCAAAAGGTTGTGCAAGTGTATTACAATAAATATGTCCATCTAATTGCCCAGTGCCCCTGGATCAGAGTGACTCCTTCTATCATTCTCAACCAACCCCTTCTCCAAGATTTATTTCAGATTTACCACTTCCTTTATCACATGTGTACATTGAGTATTTTATCTGTACTTGCCCCTTGTTCCATTTTACATTCATTCTATGTCTTTACTATTATTTCTCTCTGGTTTCAACTTCCTGATAGTCATTCTG
The DNA here is from genome assembly GCF_024711535.1 of Dipodomys merriami. NCBI lineage: Eukaryota > Metazoa > Chordata > Mammalia > Rodentia > Heteromyidae > Dipodomys > Dipodomys merriami. The sequence continues at coordinate 664,384 of NW_027205660.1, forward strand.
TTAAACTGTTAATATTTTGAAAGGTTTATATACATTCCATGGAGTTTCAATCCTGCATATACTTGAACTGATGTCAGCTTATATTTCCATAATTCATTCATCTGCAATAACAATTTGCAAGACTGGAGACGTGAAGCACCAAGACATGATTTTATTCTCATCCATTTGGAAGATTAATCTTTAGTCAAGAAGGAAGTTTAAAAATGGCTTAGACAAAGGAGGAGGCTGCAAGAAATGTATGCATTATCCTGCCCATGTAATTGTAGCCCCTCTGTACAGTATGTTCTCAAATAAAATAAAATAAAATTAAAAAAAATGGCTTAGAGCCGGGCACTGGTGGCTCACGCCTGTAATCCTAGCTACTCAGGAGGCTGAGATCTGAGGATCACGGTTCAAAGCCAGCCCGGGCAGGAGAGACTGTGAGACTCCTATCTCAAATAAACCACCAGAAAACCGAAAGTGGCGCTGTAGCTCAAGTGGTAGAGCGCTCGCCTTGAGCTGAAGAGCTGAGGGACAGCGCCCAGGCCCAGAGTTCAAGCCCCACGACCGACAAAAAAAATGGCTTAGAATATATTCCTAACTAACAAATTTTATAAATGGCTTTGTAAAGAGTTTGTGATTATTTTATTTTACATGGGATAACATTTTCTACTACTTATCTGTTTGGGAAAAAGAAGAAGACTATGATTTACTACTATACAGGAATATGGTAGAAATAGAAGACAGATTTTATGTTTGTCACATCTCTTATGAGTTCCCATATTCATGACTTTAAGTCATATTTCTTACTATGTTAGACAGATAGGGAAAACATAAAACAACGTATGATAAGGCAACTATTTGTAACTTTTTAAAATATACCTTATTAAGTGATGAAACTTACTTTATTAACTAGTGTTTGTGGTGAATTATGGGGGTTGTTCTATTTGACACATTTCTGGAAGGCATCTACTGAACAACACAAATGGTGGGTGGTACTATTTCTACACTTTAATGAATGATTGAACCTGTTAGGCATTATTGCTGTGTAAATAAATCAACTCAATTGTAACTTGCACCCTAAACTTGAAAAATTTGTAATGTTGCTATCGTCTACTTGTCAAATATTATTTTGGTGAATGTGATTTTTAAAAGATTATTTGAAGAGGAATCTGTTTTCAGGAGATTAAATGTAGGTTATCATTGGTTTGAGAATGGTAACATTTTTATTCTACAGAACAAAGTTTTACTTTAGTACCAGTAATTTGAAACATTAACGAACTTCTCAATTAATGTTTTTGTGAATTATATTAGAGCTGTAAGTCAAGTTTGCCTAGCCTTGGTAGACCAATTGTGGATCTATCGTTCTAGGAACTATTTTTTGGACTACTTATGCTGGACTGAAATCTTTCAGTAATCATTAGAAGAGGGATATTAAAAATCATTTGTGACATTTGTGATCTTAGTCACTCATATGGGCTGATCATTTGTAAACTGAAAGTTTGAATTACTGTACTTTCTCTCAGATTTTGTGATCTCATCTTTCATTTTAAGTTGCACTGCATTTCACAATTGCTTACTGCTAATTCCAGTGTCATAAGGAATTGGGATGGATTGTCAATTACTTTCTTTTGGCATGTTTCATGAGCCTACGTGAGAAATCTTGCCCTTGTTATCTGATGAAACGGATAACTGGGACCTCTGATCCTAGGACCTGTGGGTCCTGTGGAAGAATACCTTTTAGATATCATAGCAGCAAAATTTGGGTATAATAAGTAGGAATGCTTCAGAAATATGGAGAAAAACATTTTGGAACCAGTGAGTTAAAACAATAAACAGAGCAGCAGAGTAAAATCCCTTATAGATTAGAGGAAAACAATTTTTTTTTACAATGTGAATTCAGAAGACCAAGAACACTTAGAACATATACCGAAGACATTGCATGGATACTTTTTATATTATAATGTACATTCTAAACCTTATTATTTATATTCCAATCTATTTATTGTAATAAATATCTATTTATTTGTCAAATTATCAATTAATTCTAGTAAGTTTTACTGTGTGAAATAAAATATCAGCATGTATAAATATAAAATATATAACTATATATAATATAAGAAAAAGGCACATGTTTTGCAATGTTCTACTGTGGTTAGGGTATCAAAGGCAACTGTTCCTTAAAGTATTATTCCATTATTTCTACCTCAGTGCTTGGTAGAGTTGGACATAAAGCTTTACCATTTGTAGATTTACAGCCTAGAGACAAGAGGAAACACTGTGATTAAAACATTACCAATTTAAGTCCTATTATAGAGGAGAAACATATAGACTTCTATTGTAACTATGAAAATATTTGGTGAAAGAAAGGCAGTAGTGTAAATTCCTGCCTGGTTGGATGGTAAACTGGCCAGGACATTAGGTAATCATGAATGTGAAAATGTTTTTCACCTTCTTGGCTTTAGCTACTTTTGAAATGTTAGGTATAAAAAACAATTATATTTTGATAAAATACCTTCTAGTCTAAATGATTCTGTCTTAACTGTTTATCTCTCTATGATCCCTTTTAACTAAGATTAGTTTTTTTCCAATAAGAAAATCTGTGCTGTCAGGGTAAGATATTCTGGTTGGTCTGTTGCTACATGGAAGAAGAATAAAGGGTCGGGTAGACATTTGTGCCAGTAACACCTCATTTCGGAATTTTTAAGCTGCAGAAGTTTAGAAGTAGCTCTTCAGCAAGGTTTACTTTGAGTCCATTAGCACCACAAAGCTAACTCAGTTTATAAATAAGCACTTGAAAAGCAATCACTTTTGGACCTAGCTATAAAGGCTTCAAAGTATGATCAAATTTAAGATGAAAAAGATGTAAAATAGTCATTGACAAAAAAAATTGCAAATGTGAGCAATCGACCAAACAATAAAAATTTTTTCCAATATACACAGAATTTTAGAGAAGTAACATCAATAGCATTTTTAGGAACAATAAAGTTTCCAACTTACAAACAGTCAACCAAGGATATATGCCTGTATAAACATTGCATCATTAACTACTTAAATTTACAGGATACTACATGCTTCAGCAGCACATTTACCCAAATTACAACAATAGAGAGATTATCATGGCACTTGCACAAGGATGATATGAAAATTTGTGAAGTATTCCAAATTTTTCATTCTTCAGATGCAAGAAATGAAAAACAGTTAAAAAATATTGATTACAAAAATACAAGTCATTATGTTGAAAAATGAACTTTACAACTTTGGTGCGGGTGGAGAGCGGTAACAGCGAGGATTGGGGGGGCAGGGAAGGATTGGAATGGATGGGAAGGGTAAACAAAGAGGGGGGCTACAATGCTTGATAAGAAATGTACTAATAGCTAGCGCTGGTGGCTCACGCCTGTAATCCTAGCTACTCCGGAGGCTGAGATCTGAGGATCGCGGTTCAAAGCCAGCCCAGGCAGGAAAGACCGTGAGACTCCAATCTCCAATAAACCACCAGAAAAAACCGGAAGTGGCGCTGTAGCTCAAGTGGTAGAGCACTCGCCTTGAGCTGAAGAGCTGAGGGACAGCGCCCAGGCCCAGAGTTCAAGACCCACGACAGACAAAAAAAAAAAAAAAAAAGAAATGTACTCATTACCTTGCCCATGTAAATATAACCTCTCTGTACAGTATTTTCACAATAAAAAATTTAAAAATATAAATGTAACAATATATGTAATTCATTGAACTGAATATTAGTTTGACATCAGTGTATTAAATCCTCACCTTAGGCCTTTACATAGCATAATCTTTACAAAACTTTTGAAGTTAGATAATATTGTCATTTTATCCCAAAGAAATAAAATACTATAAGGACCTAGGAAAAAAAAGGAATCTTAAACTTTATCTATATGGAATGCTATCTGAAATAACACATTTATTAATGAAACTATATATAATAAGGCAATGTAAAATTCAAAGTATTATATCTAGGATAGAATGCAATAGATTACGGACATTATACAAACAAAATACAGATTATTTTGAAATATACTTTTTTCAGACAAGCACCAGAAATATTTTTTAGTTTCTGTACTACTCATTTGAACAGATCATTTAAAATGATTTCTGATTAAAAAAATCACAAACTCTGCAGAAATCATTATAGATGTATACAAACAACTCTTGAATACATTTTGACATCAAGGTCAGGCAATTCACTTGAAGAATACCTTGGAATCTATGAATTTTTAAAGTAAGATATTGCCATAGCTTTGTATTGTGAAAATATTTTGTACGGACACAAAGATGGATTGGCATTTTTGAAATTTAAGAAACTTAACCAAACCATTATGACTTAGGAGATCAATTTTTACAGCCTTCCACACCTTCAAAGAGGTAGTGATACATATTTATCCTTTTTCAATTATCAAATGTAGTTTCTTCCAAGTTCTTCAGACTGGTTTGATAAAATGCTTCAATAGAAGGAGATCCAGCATATCTTCACTATTTCTATTCCAAGCAGCAAGATGCAAGGGGGGCAAGAGGACTTTAGTTTGGGCATTGGTATCTGCATCATGATGAACTAAGAAAGAAGCCACTCGTATTATTCAACATAAAGCACTGTGCAGGGGTGTCCAGCCATTCACAGTAATTGCATGAATATCTGCCTTGAGACACCAACTTATTGAAAATGTCTAAGTGTCCACTGTAGGCTTCCCGATGAAGAGAGGTATACTCATCATCATCCCTAGTATTCACATGAGTGTCCTTTCTGGAAAGTAGTCTCTGCACTGTAGTAAGCCGATTATTTTCAGCAGGCCAAACAAAAATTTGCTTGAATTCTTCTTCAAGCAAATGATAGCATTTTTTTTTTTTGCAAATGATACCATTCCTCACTTTTTCATCTTGTTCCTTGTCTTCATCAGAATTGCCTAACCATAGACATTGAGTACCATTGGGAATGGGGGCAAATGTATTCCCCAATAGTTCATGTTGCTTGAACTGGTCAGAAAAATCGAGTGAATTTTCTACATCTGTTATTTCACCATGATTTTTTTTTCTTTTTCCATTTTCACTATTCGAAATTATTCTAACTGGAGAGTAGGGAATTGATAGAGAGCAGGGGAAAAATTTTCCTCGATATTCAAAGGTACAGACTGAAAATGAGGACCAGTGAGTGGTGTCTTCATGTGCAGTTTATTCTAGGAATGAGAAAATATGAAATAATGCCTTCTATGTAAATGATTTGGGAAATGGCAGAGCAGAAAGTGAAATGATGCAACCAAAAATATAAAAGCAAAATAAATTAGGATAATTATTTAGCAGTCATATTATCTATGAGAACCATGAAAGGGAGAGAGGAAGAGAGAGACAGATGTGCAATGACCTAGCTAGCCACAAAATCCATGCCTCTGATCAATTTATAGAGCAAACAATTTTATTTTTTTTTATTTTTTTTATTTTTGTCGGTCGTGGGGCTTGAACTCCGGGCCTGGGCGCTGTCCCTCAGCTCTTCAGCTCAAAGAGAGCGCTCTACCACTTGAGCTACAGCGCCACTTCCGGTTTTCTGGTGGTTTATTGGAGATAGGAGTCTCATGGTCTCTCCTGCCCGGGCTGGCTTTGAACCACGATCCTCAGATCTCAGCCTCCTGAGTAGCTAGGATTACAGGCGTGAGCCACCAGCGCCCGGCTAACAATTTTATTTTTTAAAAGAGATGGAAATAGAATTTATGTATTTACTCGAAATTAATAAATACATTTTAATAGCCTACATAAAGAGACATAGCTTTGACCAAATTACAGACAAGAATCTAAATCTCTGATAATTCTAGTAACAGACCTGACTGAAATCAGTTGAATCACACTTTTCCTGTAGAGTGAAGAAATATGTCCAGGCAAGGAAAGCAGCTAGAGAAGGCAGGCCGATTGTATCTGGGACAAAACTTTGTGGAAAATGGTATCAAGTATTAATCCCTGAACTATTGCTTTAATCATTATATGTTCCAAGAAGAGAAGATGAGATTTAATTGATAGCAAAGGATTAGTAATACACTTTGACTTCTCATTAAGCACCTTCAATCATCAAAATCACATGAAGACAATAGACAGTCATACTTTTTTAGATGAAAACAAGTGTCTTTAAAAACAAGGTAATTAAGTATTCCTACAAAGGACTTCTATTTTACTACTGCATTATACAGTTTTTTTTCTAATGTTAGGTAACAAATAATGGATCTATTAGAAAGCTCTTAAAGCTCATATGTTCAATAGTGAGTTCTCTTATATTATATCATGGTATTTTTGTTTATGGTTTTAAGAAGAATTTTACTAGCTTAAATTTCTGACAGGACAATATCATCACTGTACAACTCGCTTCTATACTCTAAGTTTTAAATTACTATCTTAGTAGGTGCATTAGATAGCTATAGAGGAAAAATTAGAAGCCACACTGGTGTCTCATGTGTTTATCCTAGCTAATCAGAAAGATGAAATCTGAGGAATGTGGTTTGAAACCAGACCAAGCAAAAAGAAAGTCCATTAGATTCTGATTTGAAAGTAACCAGCAAAAGCTAGAAATGGAGCTGCGGGACAAGCAGTAAAATTCTAGGCTTGATAAAACTAAAACAAAAAAAAAACAAGTTCTGGGACAGAGCCAGGCCCTGAGTTCAAGCCTAGTATTAGCACCAAACAAATGAATGAATTAATTAATTAAAATAAATTAACTGGTCACATGTGGTGAAGCAAGTAAAATGTAACACCCATGGTGAATAGATTGTGTATTATTTTGTAATAAGGCAAATTAACGTTTGTCCTAATCACTCATATTTTATTTGTACTTTTTTTGTACTAAACCCTGAATTTAGCGTGCAAGTATATGTGTGTACATGTGCCCACATGTGTGTATGTGTATATGTGTGTGTGTGCTGTTGCAATGTTGCTTGCCAATGTGGACAAGGTGAGGCTGAGAAGAGCTAACTGTGTTGAAATGTTTTTATTTATCAGTGTTCTTTCATGTCATTTCTGTGGAGCCACCCTTCTGTACATTTTATTTGTCAAATAATAACATCATCATAATCAAAGCATATGCAATAGTAAGTTAGATAAAAGAGACCACTTTCAGCTCTTATTGTATGTTAGGTAAGAAGATACAGATAAAATTAGGCAGTAAGTTATTGCTGTAAGATGACTGTTAGTACAAAATATGTATTTAACCTCTTAAATTGATTATACTTTTAAGATATACTCATGGAGTGAGTTTGACTGACTTAACCAAACAGGTATTACTGTCTGGTTTTTCCTGTGAAACACAAGGTGGATAAACTCTTTCCGGATTTCTGTTGAAAATAACTTCCTTTGTAACATCATATCTATTCTCACTATGATAATCAACCATGTATTAATTAGGTTTGAATATCCCATCATATTGACTGAAAATCAGTATTGTGGATATGCTTGTTAGATATACCTTTCAAAAACAAACAAAAAGCATGTGTCACCTCCAGATTGTGGATGCATTTGAAGTTGTTTTGTACATGCAATGGGATCTTCACTAATGATTAATTTCTGGGAGTAACTATCACAACTTTAACAAATAAGGCTTTTCGAATATCTTTTCCAATATAAATAACAACCCAGAGCGGGTCTTGCAATTTCTGAAAAGCTTTTGGATATTTTACTATTATTTCAGTTCATTGACTATAGAGCTATAGACATATCTGAAATAAATATTGTTAAGTTCTGAAGATGTAAGTGAGTATATAGGCTTTTTATGCATCATTTTATGAAAACCCAGTTTTTATGAAAGTAAATGAAATAGAATAAAAGGATATAAGTGTATTTGTTATGCTAATTATTAGTATAACTTTGCTTTCTAGTAACTGTCTTTTGAATGTAGATGATGCAGTTAAATTATTTCCTTTGTGGCTCTGTACATCAGTTAATTTTCTAATCTTGATAATTATAAGAGCGAATTTGTAGAAAAAATAAAGGCATTTGAAAATGATTAGGATTAATCTTGTGTTTTGTGTCCTACTCCCAAGAAAATGAGTTATTTTCAAGTGTTAATATTTTATGACTGAATCTTCAGTATCACAAGAAATTTTGAAAAAACATGTGTAGTAGTATTGATGTCTTTTTAAACCAATTGTATTCACAATTTGGAGAGTCTTTAATTCATGCTTAGGTTTTGGTGTCTATGATTTTTAACCTCTTGTTCCTAACATTAATAATAGGTAAGACTGCATTTTTGGGTATATGAAAGGTAAAATATTTATCTGGGGTCAAAGGTGATTTTTATATCAGTCTTGCTTTAATAGCATTTTAAAGTAATACATTTCTCTCAAAATGTGGGGTACAAAAAGCAATCAAAATACATGTAATGGTAAACAATATATGTGAGCTACAATGTGGAAATGATTGGTCTATAAGACCTGCAGTCTGTTTCCATCAGGAATTGGGGAGATTATTCTTTCAGTATGACTGTGTTAAACAGAGATGAGGGTCCCCAGGCAATGCAATGTTGTCATGGGATAGAATATGATTTCTACAATTTTGAGCTAGAAATCAAGAATGTTTTAGTTTAGCAGTTCCTTTCACCAGGGAGGTATAAATTGATTATGAACTTGGAGTTTTCGTATTACAGTTACTTATTTCTTTCTTTTCTTTTTTTTTTTTTTTTTTTTTTTTTGGTTGGTGTGGTGCTTGAACTGTGGGCTTGGGTATTGTCCCTGCGCTCTTCCGCTCAAGTCGAGCACTGTAATACTTGAACTACAGTGCCACTTCTGGTTTACTAGATGTTTATTATAGATAAGAATCTCTCAGACTTTCCTGCCTGGGCTAGCTTTGAACCGCGTTCCTCACATCTCAGCCTCTTGAGTAGCTAGGGTTACAGGTGGAGCCACCAGTATCCCGCTTAGTTTTGTATTTTCTAACAAAGATAAAGTGAAACATTATTAGAGTGTGGACAATAATTCTGGGAAAATTTCCTAGAATTAGTGGACTAAGTGCTGGTATTTTAGTCATAAATTAGAATGAAGTTATTTGATAAGGTGGGAATGGGTAGCAGGCTAAGATTTACTATTTGTGCAATGTTGTACTAGTAATTCCAACTATGAAGACTTCAATATAATCATCTGAGAATTAGAAATGGAAGTAGTTCTACTTTATGGGATTATTGTGAGGATTAAATTAGATACCATAGGTAAAGTACTTGAAAAAACAATCAGCATTTGATCCTTTTTACCTGTTATTTTATCATGTGATGAATTCTAACATTTTTACTGTGATTTTTATATTGTGTCTCTTTAGGATATGTGATGTATTGACATTCATTTTGTTGGTCACTTTTCTGTCATTTTGAGGAAAATAACTGGAAAGAAAATTTCTGATGAGGAAATTATTATTTTGACTCATGGTTTAAGAGGACATATTTTAAGATTCAAATGTCTCCATTGTTTTTTTTTGGGGGGGGGAGGGGGGTCTGGTAGTGGGGCCTGAACTCTTCAGCTCAAGGTTAGCTCTCTACCACTTGAACCACAGCGCCACTTCCGGGTTTTCACTTTTTGCTTAAGTGGTGCTGAGGAATCGAATCCAGGTCCTAAGGCATGTAAGACAAGCTCTCTACCACTGAGCCACCTTCCCAGCCCCGTCTCCATTGTTTTTAATTATATTTTTAGTAAATAGTTGTATGAAGGAATTTCCATTCAACAAATCAATTTATAAGTACAATGGATCTTTACCTAACTTTCCCACACCCTTCCAAACCTCACCCCACTTTCATTTCTTCTAGTTTCTTCATTGAATATTATACCTTCCTTCTATTCGTCCATAACTCTCTTTATTCCTTCCCTTTGACTTCTGCTCATATCTTCCAAATGATAGTTTCTTGGTATTCATTTTGTTAGAATAAAAGTTCAATTTTATAAGAAATTACGCCTTTTAAATACTCTTCTGCAAACAGCATGCTTTGGTTAATACTGTTGTGTAAACTTGCATAAAGTCCTATGTTCCAAATACGAGACAGAACATGGGTCCTTTGTGTGTCTGGCTCTGACTTAGTTTACTTAACATATTTTTAGATCTAACTATTTCTTTGCAAATTAGGTAACAGTCTTCATAATGGATTGGTGCAATCCAATTGTGTATATGTACCCCACTTTCTCCAACCATCCCTCAACCACAAGGCATCTGAGCTATTTTCATAACTTGGCTAAGGTAAATAGTGCAGCAGTGAACATGGTTGTGAAAGTGATTTTACTGTATTTTTGGAAGAATTCGTCACTATTTTTCTGGGTGCAATCCTCTAGCCAATTTTCCAGAATAAGCACATCCCTCCTTTCATCTCCATCACAACGTTTTGCAAGTCCTCAAAAACACACTACCCCTATACGTCTCAATAAGCTAAAACCACACTGTACCCATATTTTTTCAATATATTTTTTTCATGATTGTACACATAATTTAGTGAGAACCTTCTATGTACTTTTCTAATGTGGGAATGAGGGACATGACCATAGAGTAAAAGTAAGAAAAATTCAATTTAATTACCTATTATAATATTTAAAAAACATTTTCAGCTCTAACTCATAACCTCATTTACTATTATTTTAATCTTTATTTGATTACTTCATCAATCCCCTAAATTCTAACAGGTGTGTTAAATACAAAAGCAAAAATTGTGGTTTGATTTTGACACTCATGTGTGAGGATGCACAATATGGGCAAATAGATAGATTGGAATTAATACCCATTATCCATTTTGGTAAATTTAGATGGTTTTTCCAAACTGATTCTTGCAATTCATATTCCATTCAACAATAAGAAACATGTGACAATTCCCTTTGTTTTCCTCTTTAATAACTTTTGTTTCCATTTTTTTACAACAAATGTTGATTGTTCGTAAATCTACTGTACATACAAAGATACCTTAAAATACTTCTATTTGTATGCATTGATATATACATACATACATCTATTACACAGGTTGTAATGATAATTGATAAGTTCTGTAACTGCATGATTTAATAAATTATTTAAAAAATATATAACTTAGGCCTGGAATCCTGGTTACTCAGGAGGATGAGATCTGACGATCATGGTTTGAAGCCATTTTGGGCAAGAAATTCCATGAGCCTCCTATCTCCAAACAACGAACAGAAAATCAAATTGTAACTGTGGCTCAAAGTAGTAGAGTGGTAGCCTTGAGAGAAAAAGCTCAGGGACATCACAAAGGCTCTTAGTTCAAGAACTACAATCTAGCCAAAAAATCTAATTTACACCTGTGTAAGTAGAATATTTGCATCACCCAAATGCACATCCATGCTCATTTGCAAGATAACTCTGTTATGTCTGGAGTACCACACAGCATTATAGCTTAAGTAGAAAGGATCACAACATGGGTTCACTCTATCTCTCTCATGGCTTTTTCCTCCACTGAAATACTCAAATCTTAAATCATTCCAATTATTTAAAGTCATAGCTTTTTTCTTCAATACCCATAATAGAGTTTGCATTGAGTGTCTTATGTCTCTTAAATGGGTGTTCTTACCACTTTGTCATAGCCTTAGCCCTAAATTATCCTGATTAATTTTCAGATAGAATATAGCTTCCTCCTTGTGTATGACCTTGGGCTCAGTCCACTTTATGTTATTCTTCCTGGAATTTAGAATATCAGGTGCATGGCATTGTGTACAGATCTTTCTGTCCAGTCTGGGCTTTAACCATCGTCTTCACAACAGTAGACTCCCATGTAGTCAGGATTCTCAAAAGCTTATCATAGCTGATTTTTTAAAAAAAATCTTTGCATTTCCTGCAGGTTTTTAAGTACTGAATTAATTTGTGTTTTCTGGGTTGTTTTGTTTCATTTGAATGTATGTGTTGAGTTGTTCCAAACTTTCCTTTTGTTTCTTTCACTCACGTTCTTACCTAAGTGCTGAGAAACCAATTCTATTTGCTCAAGATAGTCGAGGTGAACATTATTTATTCCAAAGCAATTTCAGTAATATTTAAACACCTTCATACCTATGAATATTATACGAATACTGAGTGCTAAGAAGGGCCTTTTTATTTTCACAGCAGTCTTTGGCATACGCAGACAGGTCATGAGATATATGAAGATAATAAAACTACAGATGATTGCCAGGAGGACAAAAAATTATTATTAATTGTTTGACAGAGGCTTCCGTTCTCGTGAAAGAAATACGCTGTTTGATGCAGGATTTCACAAAATCATTTAGCTAGGAAGAACCTAAACAATCATATAATACTAGAGAGTTGAGGGAGATGAATTGCTCTCCTGAATAATTTACTTTTGGGTCAAATAAAAGCAGGCTTGCAAAAAGAGAATAGACATTAGAGAAACATGATCAGTTGCATGTGAATAGCTGCTTAGCTGATTTTGTTAATTTGTGAGATAATACATGGTAATAGGTTACAACAAGGTAAAAAATAAAGAATGTTGCATTGGTGTGTTTGTTTGTTCATGCGCACGTGTGTATGCACACGCACATATGCAGGTGCTCATGCATGTATTCATCATTCCTGAAGTTTGATAGTGCCTGGGCACTATCTCTAATCTTCTGTGCCCAAGGATAGTGGTCTACCACTCGTGCCACTGCTCCACTTCTGATTTTGTGGAGATAATCACATTTATTTTCACGATTGGACTGGCTTTGAACAGTGTTCTTCAGATCTCAGCCACCTGAGTAGCTAGCTAAGCTGATTCAGCCTCTGAGTAGCTAGTTAAAATTTTGACTGTCCTTTGTGCTTCACTGCTCTTTTGTTCTTTTCCTGAGGAAATCACATGCCTACTCATATATATGTTTAGTTGCTTTAAAAATACTGTTACTGCTTTGCACCAGGGGCTCCCATCTCTACTCTTAACTAATTAGGAGGCTTGAGAACAGAACCCAAGCCAAAAGTTTGGTGGACTTCTTTCTAAATCTATAGCTGGGTGCACTGGATCATTTCCACCATCCTGCAGACCAGCCAAGATATGCAGCTAGACAAATTGGTGTGCGACTCAGGTGCATGTTCTTGTGGAAAGGCCACCACTATTCTAAAATTAACCACTGATATGACGCCAGCCTAGCAAGAACAATACTCCATTTGAAATCCCCACAATTACCCACAACCAAAATAGGTAAGTACATTAACAGCCCAAAACTTAGTACAATCTGTTCTTTGGTTTAATATCATCTTTATCTGATTATCATATGATGTGACAGAATAGTTTCTTCATTATCTTAAGATATATTTTAAAAGACCTAGAAAATTCTTTCTCAGTTATTAACTGCAAACGAATGGCAATTCATCTCATTTCTTACATATTTGACTACCACTATAAATTCATCTTATGATTTTTATAAATAGTAATATATTCTGATTTATTATTTTACTTTGTAACATTTATAAACTTTTTGCTTCTCTGCTGAAATTTAAGTATTTAAATAGCATCATCAAAATATAGTCCTTGGGTACTTAGGGGAGTTTTTTACAAAGATTTTAATCAATGGCTTCTAAGAATTCTTAATTGGTATATTATTTAATTTTTAATTTCAATTTAATTTTATTGTAAAGGTAATGTACAAAGGGGTTACAGTTACATAAGTTAGGTAATGAGTACATTTTTTTAATGGAAAGAACATTGTTACCCCCTCCATCGATTTTCTTGTACATTCAAAAAAAGAAATACTGATGCATTAGCTATTGCTCTTGATCTTTTGCTTTCTTTGTTCATGCATTTTTTATTATAAAATTGATATACAGAGGGTTTATAGTTACTTAAGTCAACTAAAGAATGCACTTCATTTTATTTTCTAAATTTCAAATTTTGAACTTAATTATTTTCTTTATTTTCTTTAGAGTAATTCTTTTTTCAGAGGCATAGGATTAGTTAATTTAATTTTGCATGAGTTTTACAAATGTAAATTATTTAGACACATATATTTTGCTTTTAAAATGTTTAACATAAATATTTAACAATTATTTTCTTAATTTTTATATGGTTGGTGAATTTAAATAAATTTAATTTCTTATAGTTCTAAAAGTATTTGTCCTTACTGTGTTTTCAAGAAACACAAACGTTATTAAGAATGCTTCATTACCTGGTCACATTTTGGAAATATTTGTACTTGAATTAAAAAAATGTTTGAACAGGGCATGGTGATTTGTGGCTTTCTTTTTCTAGCTATGGTGGGAAGTATAAGTACGGTTTGTGATTCAAGAAAGGCTTTGAAATGATGAAACCTTATTATAAAAGTATCCAGAGTGAAATGATTAGAAATATAACCATCTCTAGCCAGATACAGAGCACCTGGTTATCATATTCTAAATCTTGAGTTAAAATACTAGTAACATCAATCTTTTCTAAAAATAAAAGTATACATGTTTCAAAATGTTTATTATTTAAAACTTATTTGCAAAGGTTCTTATTTCTTCTATTTCTTAATTTTCATTTCAGTTAATTTATAAGAATCCAAGTATATTGTGACTATTTTATTTCTACTAAACTTTTAAATAGTATGAGCAATAATATGATTTCATATTAACATATTTTTACTATTTGTGATAATTGCCTCTGCTTAGTATGATGATATCAATATTCCAAATGTGTGTATGTTGTATGTGTGTGTCTGTGTTAATGTGGGTTTTTTGTGTGTGTGCTTTGTGTGTAATTTGTAATGCTTGGGCATTCACACCATTGCTTCACACATGCTAGGCCAATGTTTTACCACTGAGCAATAAATAGAGTTTTAAGTTATAACTTTTAAATTTTCATTTCCTATGACTTCAAAATCACATATGATAAAATGTGATCCATCTTCTATCCACGTTAGCAATTTTATTGTTATTTTATTGTTATTTACAATAGTTCTACTGCCTTTCCAGTTCCAAACTCTTGTGTTTGTTATTGATAAAGGTTTTACTTTGCTTCTTTTCCCTCTTCATTCTTTTTCCCTTTAGAGTTTACCTATTCTTTCTTTTGTTTCTTTGGAAATTAATTATCATCTTCCTATTAAAATATTTTTACATTGTAACAGGTTTCTACAATGCTTTATTTTCTACTTTATTTTCTATTTTTCCCATGTTCTCTGACTCTCAGTCAAACCTATTAGGTGGATTAAAATGAAACTTGATTCAGGACAACTTATATTCCTCTTTCTCTTCTCTGAAGTGTTTCTGTTTTTTGAAACACAGTACCAATGACATACAGCTCCTATGTGGTCCATCATTCTATCACCTCTCACTCTCCTCTGCTGTGCAGTGTTATCCAAATGTTAACTCATTCCTAAATTAATTTTAGAAAACAAATATAGTCTTAGAGCAAACTAGCCTTGGAATGGAATTCTTGTTTTGAAATTACAAAAGAATTGATAATCCTTTGCATTGGAAATCATTTAAAAATGTTTATCACTTATTATAATTCATATAGCAACCAAGAATAATTTTATATAATCATTACAATAAAGTCCAGTCCCTATATTTTACCCAACTATCATTATTCTTAATTCCTAATCATCACCTAAATATCTTAAACAATCTAGTCATGTCTTTAACATAGACATAAATGTTCTATACTTTTACTTAACATTTTCCAGGGGCATGTATTCATGTTTCTAAGAAATGTTCACAGCAGTTAAAATTTGCTTTTGTGAAATTAATGTGATACATTTTGTTGTTGTTGTTGTTGTTTGCAAGACTTTGGCATTGTTCCAAAGGCTTTTTATGCTCAAGGCCAGCACTCCACAACTTGAAGCACAGAGCTAATTCCTATTTTTAGTGATTAATTGGAGATAAGACTCTAACAAGTACTTTTCTCTCTGGGCTAGTTTCGAACACAATTCTACGATCTCAGCACCCAGAATAGCTCGAATTATAAGAGTGAGTCACTGGCACTTTGTTTGATGTATTTTTTAAAATTTTAATTATGTTTTAAGACGTATTTTTCACTATAATGTACATCGTTCTACACATAAATTTAGATATATGTACATATTTCTGATGACAAATAATCTCTAAAATGTTTATCATTCTGCACATAACATATATATATATATATATGTATGTATATATATATATATATATATATATATATATAGGTATATGTATTTCTGAAGACAGTATCCCTCTAAAATTTTTATGCTATTTTGACCTTTTTCATTTCAAAGATATACAGTCTTTATCTAAAAGTTCCCGAGAATAAAATAACTAATACTTGATTTAAACGTAGAGTTTATTACTTTAAAGGAAATTTTAGATATACACATGATATTGTAGCAACATTTACAATATATCACTTGAAAAAAGTTTTGTTCTACCTCTTAAATATTTGTGTGTAGTGACGGAGAGAGAGGAACTTAATTCATACTGGTTAGGAATTTGCAATGCTTCAAAAATCTGTTCCATAAATTGTTGTAAGCACACAGTCAAGCTACTTTATATGGTTTAGATTTTTGTTTCTTTATTTGTTCAAAATGTTAATATGGATGCATGCACAGTGGTAACATTAAAATTATTAATCCAAAGACAAATAATAGCAAAGTCATAGACACATATCAGACTTTCAATAATTAGCACATATGATGCTAATAATAATTTTGAGGATGATTACCACAGTGTAGCCTGATGATGACTTATTTTTATTTCTGCATGAAAAAATTTGTGATTTTTAAACCAACAAATTGAATTTGATTCTTTCCTTATTTGTAAGGTAAGGTGGGAAATGTAAGGACTCTTCACTTTTCTTTTTTCTTGCTCTAGAAGTCAACAAATATATTCTTCAATATTTCTGGTAGATTATATCCATTTACAGATGATAAATGTAATGCCAACAGTCAATGTAGTGAGTAAATAATGATACTAGAATTTGTGTCTGAGACCTTCACTCTGTGTGCTTACTTGGTGCAGTAATTTGGTGATGGAGAGGATCAATATGAAAAGTCTATGGGGAAAAAGCATACTATGTAAGCAGTTGTTTTAGGACTAGGTGACCAATGATGAGTATTTGAAACAGCCCGGTTTCAGGGGCATAAAAAGGAGTACAAAGAAATTATATTAGTGACAGAAACAGAAAATCTTGATCATTCATCTTCTCTAATGGACGGAAGTAGGAGGGTAAGCAGAAATCTAAAGTGCTTCCACGTCTCTGGCTGGAACCAGGTTAGTAATATTCTTGGTGATAAGGACTACAGGTGGAAATGATGGATTTAGAGGAAAAAACTCTCTGATAGTTCTAAAATTTATGTTAAACAGATGCATAGATAAGTCTTTTTAGCCATCATTAAAATATCCACGACCATTAATATGAAAAAGAATAATAAATTCGGGGACATTATTAAAAGGAAGAGTAAAAGGAAAGTTCTGACACAAATTTGAGCAATGTGAGCATCATAGTGGTCAAAAATAGAAGAAAAGATAAATTAGGCAACAAGAAAGTAAAAAAACAGATTTACAGAAGTAAAGGAGGGAACGAATTGTCAGGAAGATATTGAAGGAATTATGCTATTTGGATTTGAAAACTAAAAGGACATAGACAAGTTCAATAAGAACATTGTTTTGGTGAAAGTCAGATTGATAAAATTTTTAGATATGAATGTGAAGCCATAAAATTCTGGATCCATGAATTCAACAGATCCTGTTGATTTTAAATGTTGGGACCAAATGTTTTTATCCTGACCTTAGAAGAATTATGCAGATATAACTGTCATGATCTTTACTTAGAGGAATTCTGTGAATATTTTTGAAGAGTTTGTTTAGCCAGGTGATTTGTAGATTGAACTGCAGCACAGATAAGACTAATTTGTCTACAGTTCCAATGAGTGACCCATGTATCCACATCAGTTTGGGATTTTATTGAAATATCTTTAGATATGTTTGGATATTTTATCAGCCTATTCATTATAAATGTATGACAAGTAACACTGATGTTACTGATGTTACTGAACAGTCCTCAAATTGATTCTTCTTTAGAATAGAAAATGCCTGATTGACACATCATAACTGTCATATACTCTATTTAAATCTAGTTTTTGTTAGGGATATCTCCATGTTGAAATAACCCTGTCAATCAACATGCCACAAATTCTTCTGTGTAGGAAGTACTCTTATAAACTTTAAACGTTTATTGAATGGAAGAGTTCAGACATTACCCTCACCACTAGGATTAAATGCCTAAAAAGATAAGACAATTTGCTTTAATGTCTTTCTTTCATTTTTTCATTCATATTTGCAAGTAGGGAAGGATTCTGATGTAACAATAATACAATTGTGACTTGTATTAATACAACATCTAGGATCTAGTGTTAATTCGGATACTTACTAATAAGCTCCAAGTTTTGTGGATATTTATATTTCTCCTGGGTAAACTAATGAACTCCAAGAAAATGTCTCTAAATAGCTTCAATTCTAATATCACTGTTTGTCTCAAAATGCTTTAAATTCTACACCCTCTAATGTGGGCATAGGGTTATAATGTGGAACTTTTCTCCTCAGAGAGCGAGTACTACCCTATTGCTTAACATGGACAAAGTACCTTCTTACATAGACTGGGCATATACAAACAAGAAGTGGTAGTTGAATAATATTCTTAGCAGTTTTTACAGATAAAATGGAAATAGAGCAACTATGAACTCAAAAGGAATGTGCAAAAAGACAAATGCACAATTAGAATGTGCCAAGGAAATGCTGAAGTATAATTTCAAATAATCTGCTCAAGTGTGAGGGTGTGTTCAAAGCACAACTTCAGAAAATTTAGTTGGATATCTTGGGAGAAAAACTGTTTTAAACTATTCTGTGATAATTGTACAAGTAGAAGCCCCTTAGTCTACCTCTAATCAACCACAACATCATTAACTTAGATACTATTTTCCAAGTGCAAAGTGAGAAAAAGAGGGTTCATCACAGTTAGTGTTCAGGTTGAAATAATGGCAATCACATAATTTTTCTTATGTATTCATTTATTTTGGAGCATTAAAGTAGGAAAAAGCCAAGTAAACATTTTGCTTGTACCTAAATTAAGTGCAATGTATTATGTTGGTCTCTTTTTAACTTGGAAGTTATAGATTGTTTCTTTTATACTCTAATTTGGGACAATGATCTGCTGTCAGTTATTTTCTACTCTTCCGCTTCTTTTGCCCTTGCACTTACATAATTATTATTTAAAGAGACATACCTGAGCTTG
This sequence comes from Dipodomys merriami, assembly GCF_024711535.1. Lineage (NCBI taxonomy): Eukaryota > Metazoa > Chordata > Mammalia > Rodentia > Heteromyidae > Dipodomys > Dipodomys merriami. The sequence continues at coordinate 683,522 of NW_027205660.1, forward strand.
CATTTCTAAATTCTTCAAAATTATCTCAACTACTTCATACTTCTGGCAACCTCCTAAATCTTTCTCAAGGGAATATTTTGACACTAACATTTTATCCTATATGATATTGGATATCTTCCTGCCTAATTCAGTGCAAGATATACATAGACTCATCCAGATATCTCAACACTTGTGCCACCATAAAATCCTGCCTTACTTAGAAATCATGATTTTAGAATGTCTGGGGGAGTGGCATCTGTCTTTTTTGAATGACGCTAAGTGATACTTACATGAAGTCATGTTTTAAACTAATATGCCACTCAGTTGATGAACGAATTGACAAGATGTGGTACACACACACACACACACACACACACACACACACACACACACACACACACACACACACACACACACACGGTGGAATTCTATGCTTCTAACTCATAAGGAAATGGAAAGACTTGGAAATATCCTTCAAAGTAAAATAAGCAAGACACAGAGAGATTCTATGGTTTCCCTCATTTGTAATAAGTAGGAAATGTCTAGAATAGTCCTACCAGATGAAACAAATGTCTCAATAGTTATGTATATATGACCATATAAGATAATGCTGAGCATAATAAACTTCTAGATATGGAAAGAGAGGTTTGTCTTTGTAGTTATTGTTTTTAATGTACAATGTGATTTATTTTTTCTTTGTGTTTTCCCCTATGGTTTATCCCTTGCTTTATTTGATTTCGGGATCCTGTGTATTGTATTTACATATATCTTAATTTGGCAAGGGAAGAGAAACAATAAAATGCGAGACAAAGGGCCAAAGACAAACCAGTGCAATAGCAATACTCACAAGACTTGTTGGAAATTTACATTAGAACTTGTAAGGGGTATTGGGGGAAGGAAAAGTATGAGAAAAATGAGGGAGGAGGTAAAAAGTTCGACATGCTATGTATTTACTACCATACAATTACTGCAAACCCTTCTATTTATCACCTTGACAATGAAATTAAATTAAAAAATAAGCTACATAAAATATAATTCCACTGTATTGGTATAGTAAATATTATTCTATGTGTGTTACCTTTTTAAAAATGAATCCTATTTGTCTTCTAATTTGTATTAATTACCCCTTTCTTTATCAGAGCGTCATCAACTTGAATTTTATCAAACTATACAAAATTTTAAGAATATACTTGCCATTATTTTGAAACAAAAATTATTTTAGTATTTTCATATTAAAACAGAAAACAGTTCAATTTTATGGAAACTCCTAACTTTTAAAACTAATGGTTAAGAAGACAGAATATATGTGTTCTTCAACATTCCTATGACCACTAACTACTCATTTTCAAATTCTGAACATGCCACACCAGAGACATTCAAAACAGTACATGTTTGCATTTTATTCTGCAATAGATGTAGTTTCCAGTGGGTGGGGGTACATATTTAAAAGTCAACAGAAAAATTAGCCACATTCTGGTAGAAAATAAAATTATGAAGTATCTATAATAAATTCCTCATGTGTAAACATATGCTCATCAGAGTAAGCTATGATTCCTATGACCATCAATCTTAAGTTTTTATGCTCTAAAGTCATCCAAGCCCAACAGTTTCCAACTTGTAAGGTGGACCTTAAAATTCCCTAAATTCACATCAGGACTAGCTTATCTTTATTGTGAAAAATACTACACTTTTGCTAATGTGATGCCCTTCCTATTGAGGAAAGAACACTACACTAAACTTTGCTTCATCATTTTCCCCCCAGTGGTATTCTTGAGATCAAAACACTTGCAAATATTATTTATTGCTATATCTTTATCTATCACAGATATTCAGAATATCTGAATACCTGAATATGAAGATCTGAAGCTTATGGTTCAAAGCCCACCCAGGCAGGAAGGTTCCTTAGATTCTTATCTCTAATAAACTGCTCATGAAAAGCCAAGCACAAGTGGCACTGTTGGTCAAGTGGAAGAGCAGTAGCTTGAGCAAAAACAGGCTCAGTGACAGTTCCCAAGTCCAGAATTTAAGCCCTAGGACCAAGCAAACAACAAAAACAAAATAAAAACAAACCCCAAACCAAGCATTTTTCTCATTGTATACAGAGGTATGTAATTAAGGAAATTTCTTCCTGTGTTATACATAGGTAGAAGTAAAAGAATGTCACACAATTACTCTACTCATACCATGGTGCACCAAAGTCTCAAAAAATTCCTCTTTTTATAAATTTATAAATTAATATCATAAATTTGTTGGCAACTATTTCTAGATTATTCACATTATCATGTTACACAGGAACTGTTGCAATTATCTATTAACTAAGTTCTAATTATTCCTCATTTGAAAGAATATTTTAAGCAAATAGAATGCCATAATCATTTGTGAATTTGTGAATTAAATCTTCTATCCTATAGAATATGAAATATGATATGAAATTACAATGAAAAATTACAAACAAAAATATTTATTTTAAATATAAGTTCTAATTTAGCCAGGTCTACAAAGTCGTACATTAAATGAACTTCGCTATTTCTCCAGTCCTAAGCTTCTGTAATCCTTCATCATTTCTTTGGAATCCAACAGAATGATCCTTAGTTTTTTACATTTTTGGTTGGGAATCATGAGCTATTTTGCATCTAGAAATGTTCTGTAATGAAGACAGCATTTAAAACACAACTGAGGATTATATGTGAGTTGCATTTCAATAGGAAACTTGACTTCTTAAAACATAATGACAAAATTAGCCCAAACTTGCAACTGTGTATTCTTTCTTGTTTTAATTCCTTTCTTTTTTTTTATTGAGAAAAAAATTATGTTACCTAGTCCAGGGAAGGTATCACTATGTAATTAGTCCTGTCTTAGTCTGAGTGCTAGAATTCCAGGCTTGTATCTCATTGTCCTACCATACTTTGATGGTTTATTTAATCTTGATACAGACTAGCATTTCTAAACTTCTCCAATAATATTTTTCATAAGACTGATGGCTCAGAATGTTTATATACTATTTTCGAAGATCTTTTAACATTTGACACAGGATATGAAAATTTTCAGATGCACCTGCAGGGGTCTCTGATTCATCCCTCCATGTATCCAACCCCTTCAATAATGATTACTTGACTTTCTTACTATCTCTGGTCCCTAATTATGTAATATTCTCAAGCGTTTTTGGGGAAATTTCACTTGAGGACTTTCTAATATTAAAAAATTATCACTTGAGTCTAGTCTTAGGACATATTTTTTATTATTTTCTAACATTTCTACACATTCTGAGAGTTGTTTCATATGTGTGTTTGCACATATAAGTGCCTCTGTGTGTATGTGCATGTTTGTGTATATATATATGTATATATATATATATATATATGTATATGTATATGTGTGTGTATGTGTGAAAACGTCAAGATCTTATTCAGAAATCTTGCTCATAACTAGTATTTCATCACATGAGCCATTCTTCCAATGCAGCTTTTGGCTGGTAATTATAAATAGTGTTCAAGATTGTTCTCCCAGGCTGGATGCAAACTGAACTTCCCAGACTCCTTTACATTCTTAGGTTCCATTTTTCCAGGAGTATCAACTTTTAAACTAGAAACATTTTTGTGAGTGCAAAAGCTGTAGCCCAGATTTTTTAACTTGATTTCATATAAAGATAGAGAAACATACACATTACATATACTGAGTGTACACTGTTAGAAATGTGATGTTAAACGGGATGCTGGTGGCTCATGCCTATAATACTAGTTACTCACGAGGCTCAGGTCTGAGGATTGCAGTTCAAATCCAGCATGAGTAGGAAAGTTTCTGAGGCACTTATCTCCAATTAACCACCAGAAAACTGGAAGTAGCACTGTGGCTAAAGAGGTAAAGTGCTAGCTTTGAGCTGAAAAGTGGAGGCCCAGACTTCAAGTCCCACAACCATCCATGTCAGTATAACATGTCAGTATAACATGTGGAGGAGATGGGGACAAACAAGTCGTTTAAGGATTCAGGTGGACCGGTTGCAACAATGAGAAGTACAAAATGTCATGTCAAAACCAGCTTTACAATGTCGGTGTGGGGGGGGAGGGGGGTATAATTGGGTGGGGGGAGGGGGGAGGCTGGGAAGGGAGGTGAAGGGTAAACAAAGGAGGAGGCTGCAATGCTTGGTAAGAAATGTATGCATTATCCTGCCCATGTAATTGTAGCCCCTCTGTACAGTATGTTCTCAAACAAAATAAAATAAAATTAAAAAAAAAAGAAAGAAAGAAAGAAAAAAAGAAAAAATAGAAAAAGAAATGTGATCTTAGCCACCAGTTCATTGCTAATATAATTCCTGCTTTCTCAACATGGCCTTTTTTTCCCAATTAAGTCCATACTCATATCTGACTTGCTTGGAACCAGAATTATTCTTCTATTCTTTTTACAAATTTGCATGATTAGCTGCCATGATTTAGGGTTAGTAGATGAAAGAGATTGGCCTCATCCTTCATGTTTCATTAGTAGCAATGCTTTCTCTACATCACTCCCATAGATTTACATACTGGCCTGGGCTTTATTGTTTCAAAGTTGTCTTATTTGCAGAGTCTTCTATAGTGTATTGGACCATTATACTTAAACAAAGAACTTCTCTTTCTCCTATCATTCTTATCTCCTACTGTTAACTTATGTACACGGGAAATAATGAACAACACACACACTCACAAAAAATGTTTCTGAGAACTTTCTTCCCACTTAAAATCAGTCTTCATTTACAGATCATAGGAAATTTCAACTTAATGTAATCCAGGATAATTTTTTCATGTTTTATATTTTGAAAATGATGTACAGAGGGGTTAGAGTTAAATAAGTAAGTTAATAAGTATATTATCTAATGAGTATTGTTACCTCTTCTGTGTTTTTCCCCTGTCATCTTTTTTCTCCCCACCATCCAATCTCCCTTCTCCCATCCCCAATTTTTAAAGTTAGTTTTCAACATAGTGTCTTGTTCATCTCGTTGTTACAATGGGTCATACTGTATCCTTGTTTTATCATTTTATTTCCCTTCCCCTCCCCACATTAGAGAAATGTATATGCAAGGTGCAGGTTAACGACATCAAATACAGTGAAAACAGGGGTTGCACCATGGAGGAAGAAAATAGAAGAGAAACCAAAAAAAAATCCCGTAGTACATTTAGTACATTAAAAACAATGACAAGAAAGAAAAAACAAGTTGTTCCCCTATCTTGGGGTTCATTGTACTTAACATCATGTTATATGGCCATATGTATATGGATAATGTTTTATAAACCATGACAATTTCATATTTTCTCGTTACTAAGTTGTCTCTGAAACACGTGTTACCTCATGTCCAAAGATGTACTTGTGCGAATTCAATGAAGCCAGAAAACATTCATGTTACCGTGAGTAGCACCATAGATGGTTCCTGGAAGTAAGTGGAAGGAACTGTTATGGGAAGTGAATACTGATTCCAAGAGAGGAATTGAACATAGGGAAATGACCAAGTTCAAGTTAATTTGTGCTGTCCTTTTTACTGTACAAGAAAATAATCCAAGGCTTGAAGGAAACTCTGTCCCTGACTTGTTCCAGTGTGTTCTTTACTGATATAAAACTTTTCTGTAAACTTCAAATTGAGAGTATTACAAAAGGAAATAATCTGCCATTTGAAGGCCAGCATAGAAAAATAAAGAAAATAACTTTGTTTTAAAGTATTCTACTTCAAAGAAACAAAGACATGAGGTTTTAAAGTGTCTTATGCATGGATATTTAACTCCTGAGATGACTCTCTTGTTACAAAAGTCAGTTATCCATTCCATTAATCCAGTCCTAAGTTCGCTATAGCAATGAGGATTCCAAAAAGTAGGATCCAGTGAGTATGATAAGCAAAAGGAGCCTCTTCTCAAACCAGTGCTGTAAGGATGGTCCCAAAGAAATATGTGGGTTTTTTTGTTTGCTTCTTCATTTGTTTATTTTTTTTCTGGATCTGTGGCTTGAACTCAGAGGCTGGACCCTGTCCCTGAACAGTTGTCTTTCTTGTCTACCTGCCCTCAAATCTAGTACACTACTGCTTGAGCTAAAACCCCATGTCTGCCTTTTTTGGTGTTAAATTAGAGATAAGAATGACAGACTCTCCTGCCTGGGTTGGCTTTGAACTGAGAAAACCAAGTGACATCAACTGTATGGACTTCTCTTTTGAAACAAGAAATATTAGAAGAAGTTTATTATAAAGCTAATATTTGATAATTTTTAAAATAAGAGAATATATCCATCAAAGACGCCATAACTTAAATAACGTAGCTAAAGTAGGTGCACTGAATCATTTCGGAATTATTTTTTATGCTTAGGAACATTACTATTGACTTCGTAGTTCCTTTTGGGGAAACTGAAAGTCATATTTGCACTTTTTTCTTTGTTGTGGGGTTTGAACTCTGATCCTGGGCACTGTTCCTCAGCTCTTCAGCTCAAGTTGATCACTCTACCACTTTAGCTACAGAACCACTTCGGGGTTTCTGGGGGTTAATTGAAGATAAAAGTGTCATGGACGTTCCTGACCACTCTGGCTTTGAACCAAAATACTCTGGTCTCAACCTCCGGAGTAGCTAGGATTACTGGCGTGAGCCACCAGCACCTGACTCATATTTGAATTTAGTGCACTTAATGACACTATGTAGACAAAGAATGGAAATTTGAATCAAATGATGACATTGCGGCGTTTCTGAAAAATTGAGGTAGGAATAAATATGTCCTCATTTTTCTATGTTGTTATATTAATGACTCATGAACTATGGGACTCTTACATTGGCATCCTCTGCCATCTGTATAGGTGTTATATAATATTAGGAAATGTTCATAGAGAAATAGAGAAAGGCTGAGATTTTTAGAAAGCAAAGGATATCAGGTATGAAAGAACAACATACAAAGAGATACAACTTATCACACATAGATTAAGAACTAGCCTAAGTGATTTAGAATGCTAAAGGCAATGAGGAATGGGTCTAGCTGATAACTAGTTCTTCAATAACACAAAATAGTTCCCTAGAACAGTTTCTGGTATAATTTAGTTATTATTATCATTTATTTCTTCGAGCTGGAGTTATTCCTTCACTTTTGTTAAAACTATTAATTAGCCTCTGCCTTTTTGGTGCCATAACTGACCAAAAAAGATTTCCAAATCTCACTTTGACTACCCTTCTCATTGTGATTAGAAGTGACCACTCATAAGCATGGACTTTTTGAATTTCCAGGATTAATCTTCACTTGATATCTAAGCACATTCCTGACACTAATTGCCGTGACCTGATAACAAAAGTGTTTTTTTAAAAAAACACAGTATACTACTATAGGTTAAAAAACATGAATTAAGGACTACTGTTAGGTAATAGTTGGAAGGAGAAATTATATATTCTAAGTATGGATTCTCTATTCGGCATTTACTAGCTAAGTGACGTTTTTGCCAGTCCTGGGGCTTGAACTCAGGGCCAAAGAAATGTTCCTGAAATTTTTCTTTTTTTTTCTTTTTTCTTTTTTTTGCTCAAGGCTAGCACTCTACCACTTGAGGCACAGCACCACTTCCAGTGTTTCTTTTTCTGTTTATTTGGTACTGAGGAATTGAGCCTAAAATTTCATGCATGCTAAGTAATCACTGTACCATGAAGCCAAATTCCCAGAACCCTAAATGACTTTCTTAAGATGGCATTACTTTTTCTTTCCATTACTTTGTACTATAATTTGGGCCAGGTGGTAGAAAAGGAAGTGGAAAACAATACTAAGTCTAGTAAGGTTGACATTCCTATCACATCACTATGGAAGTACAGTGTGACCTACAGGTCTCATAGGGCTGTTGCATGTGACATTATTATTGAAAACACTATTAACAGCTTAGACATCCAAACCATTCTGTTTCCACTTTCATGGTCAAGAGCCAAATATCAAAGACATTTTGTTCATTGGGTGTGTTTCCTAGGAAAGAAGAAGGAGGATGTGGAATATGATGGTTGAAAAATATGTATATTTGCTCCCTGTACAAAATTTTCTTGCAATTTAAAAAAGTGCCACTGATGATCTTCCACCTACATATAATTGACTATGCTCTCTGCACAACATGCAGAAAAATGACATATATTCTGGTGGATATTCACATATATTAACAAAATCCAGTTCTGGAAAAAATAGATACTAGGTAAGAAAGTATAAAGTATTGTCTATTAAATGGTTTCTTTTCGTAGCAGAACAAAATGTAGTATTGAAATGATTACTCCAGCATTCTTTGAGATTTTATGCTGTTTTAGTATCAAAATGTTCTCTAATTCCTATAACATCCAAAAATAAAAGACATGAGTTGAAGGTATCAGTAGTTTTAGAAAGAAATCTATATAATAGCTTCCTTCCTACAGAGACATGTGATGGCAAGTATGATTGATTCTATTATCGTTCTCTTCATTTTCTTCTTTATCTCAAGGGTTGCATATCTTGGCATATTACTCTATGTCCTACATCAGCTTCTGTAGGTGACATTTACCTCTACTCTGCAAAGTCAAGTTGGGTCATGTGACTTTCTTCAGCTTACAATAATGAACCAGAAGTGGTCAAAGGCTATTTCTAGAGGAATATTTCTATCTCCTTGTCTGGGTCTATTAGCAGGCTTCTTTTCCCTTAGCTATAAAAATAGCATATTTCCAGAAGGAGTCTTCTTTCAACTTATGTACTGGAAGAATATAGAATGTGAAATTGAGGCAAAACTCAAATACGCCAACATATGTATAATACAGCAAGAATTAAGCTAATATTAGAGTATAATATAAAGATTTTAGTTTCTTACTATTCTTGTATACCTTTAAGATAGTTGACTATAGCACACCAGAATTTAACAATTGCTAAACAACAACTAATAGAAAAGGTAACACTTCCTGTTTGATGCTATTACATTTTTATTTTATAAATAATCATTCTCCATGTGATCACTTGTGGGGTTATCTTTTTCTATAACTGTTTTTATTCATTCTAGACCACTGTATCTAATACCCACAATCATTATCCAGATCTTGTGATTGAGATGAGGAAGAAAAAAAGTGTCTAAATTTCTCCTTCGCTTTTCCTCTTCTCCTTTTTTCTACTGTGAATTCTCATCCTTTCTCCAAATTCTCCTATTAATAAAGGAAGAGTGACATTGTGGATATCAAGCAAAAGGCTTCAAAGCCAGAATTTAATACTTTTAGAAATAAATGAAGTAAATCAGAGTGGCTCAAGGAAGAATAAAAGCAATATTTTCCCCTTTCTGGCTTCCACAATAAAGACTGAATATGACCCTAAATATCTAAGAAAAAAATTTATCTTGGCTACTTTTTAAAAAATATATTTTTTAAAAATAATTATTTTAAAAATTAAAAGCATTTTAAAATAAGTAGTAAATTGTTGTTTGCTTTTGGGAGGCATGAAATAAGACTGCATTAATATTGTGTGACCTGAGAGGCTAAATTTTATCAGAATTTAAACTTAATGAAAAAATCGATGATTTTAAGACAAAAAGTTTGAAGGCACAATTTTAATGTGACATGCACACAGAGACATCTTTTCTTTTCCTCTCCACAATGACTCAACTACAATAAGAAGTTCATGTAATTCAAATAACAGTGTTTCAGAAAGAGATTAAACACAAAAAGTTAGAAAAAGAGAAGCAGTATTGGGTGGTGCATTATTTAAAACCAGAAGTCTAATAAATATTAACCATAATTCCAAAATAATAGCAATCATGACAAGAGAAGATTTTAAGAATGTATAAAAAGTGATAGTGCCAGAACTGCTTTGGAGCTGCTCTCTGAGATTTAGGGTTTCTAGTACATGACAATGTTTTAACCAGGATTAATTGCTGTCAGGAACTAAATTTTTTTAGTTATATTTCAGAGAAGAAATATGTTGAATCCTGCTTGAAGTTAATATTTGAATAAATTAAGTTTATTTTTTAATTCTCCCCAATACTGTCTAACATATCATCTCTTATTAAAGAGAATGTCCTTCCACAAATATTTGGTTTGACACTCTTATTAAATATTCCTTGATAATAATTATGTGGATCTAATCGGGTGCATTACAGACCCATTGAGCTGTGTAATCTTTCCAATGCAAACATAAAAATTATACACTAACAGCTTTAATATTGGACAGAGAAATACATTCCAGTTTATATTCCTTTGTCAGTGAGTCAGAGTGCTTTTCAGGTTTTTCTCTAAATTATCATAAACTCTTAAATATTAATGCCAATGAAAAACTTTAACCTTCCTGAATAACTTATCAAAAAATTCAAATACATAGTTCTGTGATAACATAGAAACAAATGGGAAGATCATATCATACCTGGACATTGCATACATATAGATATTATTCGAAATATATACAACAATAAGATATCCCTGCACAACCACTATGTAGAAATTAATACTTATACATTGGTGCTCAGCACTTAAAGTGATATCATCACTTTGTTAAACATACTGACAATTTTTAAGGTATTACACAGAGTTGCCTCTATGATCCAGCATTTTCAATCCTAATTTTATATACAAAATATATTTCCACTTATGTCAAATAGACACCTTTACAAGAATATACATAGCAAAACCTTTTACAATAACATATATTCAAATAACGAAATTCCCATTTAGGACATTATACAATTATACATATGCATACAAAACAGTATTTTCTATCCATGAAAAAATTTACATGGACTTACTTACTTGGGAAGCACTAATATTGCATGGGAGAAATGGATAAAATAAATTACATTCTCTAATTATGTGACCTTTTTACATTGGCCTATCTGTAGTGGTAGACTATGGTTGGTCTAGTGGAGGGAAGGTTGAAATGATGACAAGAAGTGAATACTAATAAATATTTGAGTATTTTGAGTAAGCAGTGACGAAAAACTGTTCTAGAACTGAAGGTGATGTTCATAATCCAACTCTTTGATATTCTATGAATCATTGTACTTTATCGAAGAATTACAGATTGAATTGGCATTAACCTTAGGAAAAATTTTAGAATAGTAGTGGGTGAATCTGAGTGATAATTTAGAATTTAAAAATAACAGAATTCGGGGCTGGGAAGGTGGTTCAGTGGTAGAGTGCTTGCCTTGCATGCATGAGGCCATGGGTTCGATTCCTCAGCACCACATAAACAGAAAAAACCGGAAGTGCCACGTGGCTCAAGGTGTAGAGTCCTAGCCTTGAGCTGAAGAGCCGAGGGACAGTGCCCAGGCCCAGAGTTTAGGCCCCATGACTGGCAAAAAAAATCACAGAATTCTGTAATCAATAATTTTAGTATGTTGATGAATAAGACTATTAATAAAATATGATCTGTGACATATCCTCTTAGTGACTATACATGACATTGCTAATCAGTGAATATTCTACAAAATGATGTAAATTGAGGGATGATATAGGATTGAGAAGAATGAGGGATAATGAACCTCAAGGTGCATTGTATTAGACATGAAATGTGGCTTAGTGATAAACTGTTTGCCTTGCATGTGGAAAGCCCTGGGCTTAATTCCTCAGTACTACATAAACAAAAAGATCTGGAATTGGCACTATGACAAGTCATAGAGAGCTAGCATGAGGAAAAGAGGCTCAAGAACATTTCCAAGACCCTGAGTTCAAGCCCCAGGACTAGCCAAAAATAAAAATGATGCATTGTATTAAGCCAGGCACTAGACGCTCATGCCTGTTGCCATAGATACTCAGGAGGCTGAGGATTGAGGTTTCAAGCCAGCCCTGGCAGGAAAGTCAGTGAGATTCTTATCTCCAATTAAATCTCAGAAAAATCTGAAAGTGCTGCTGTGCCTCAAGTGATAGAGTTCTAATGTTCATCCAAAGAAGCTCAGGGACAGCGCCCAGACACAAATTTCAAACCTCAGGAAAGAAAGAAGAAAAAAAAAACTCACTAAACACTATACATTAACTGCTTTGTCAAACAGAAATTTCCATACAACTACTTAAAGTTAGATAAAAAATATGATTAGAATAAAATACCAGTCATTTTGGGAAAAAATAGAGAGAATTGAAAGATAGAATTGTTTACAAGAGACGAAGTAAATTTTATACAGTTTGAGTTGAATTCAAATTTGTTCTTCAGTCTTCTTACATCATTTATGAAATTCACAATACTGCCAGTTATGGGTCAATTTCCTTGAGGAACTGATTGTATTCTGCTGTCTTTTCATAAGAAACCATGGACGTGATTTTTTTTGCCTCTTTTTTTTAATTGTGAAAGTACCTTACAAAGGGGTAACAATTACATGGGCAACGTAATGGGTTCATTTCTTATCAAGAGTTGTTGCCTCCTCCTTTGTTTCCTCTTCTCATCCCTTCCAGTCTCTCCTCACCCCACTCCCCAGCCAAAGTTGTACATTTTGTTTTTCGACATAAAGTCTTGTACATCTCATTGCTGGAATGGGTCCAACTGTATCCCTATTTAAACAATCTGTTTTTTACCTACCCTCCAGAAATTATACCAACTTCAAATACAGTGAAAGCACTGCTTTATCGTGGGGGAAGGACATACAAAGCAACAAAGAAATAATCTTATACATATGTTAGAAACAATCACAAGTAGGAAAAATACATTTGAATCCTTATCTTGAGTTTCATTTCTCCTAACATCAACTTATCTGACCGTTTCTACTTGTCTCAGACATATATTAGTTATTGCAAATAAGGGAAAACCACGGGACTTATGTTTCTTTGGGCCTGGTTTACTTCACTTAATTTAATTTTTTCCAGTCTTTCCAGTTCCTAACAAATGGGGCAATGTCATTCTTTCTGATGGAGGCATGGAGTTCAATTGTGTCTATATAACACATTTTCTTGATCCATTCATTTACTGAGTTATATATGGGTTGGTTCCATATCTTAGATATGGTAAATAATGCTGCAATAAATATAATTGTGCTGATAGCTTTCTTTGTGATCATTTATGTAAATTCCCAAAAGTGGGACTGCTTGGTCATAGGGGAGCTTTATGCGGAGTCTTTTGAGGAACCTCCATACTACTTTCCCAACAATGTAGTAAGGTTCCCTTCTATCCACATCCCCTACAGCATGTGTTGATATTACAATACTTGAATATAGACATTACCAATGTGATGAGGTGATATCTCAGTGTTATTTTTATTTGCATTTCTTTTACAGCTAGGGAGGTTGAGCAATTCTTCATGTGTTTATTGGCCATCCTCCTTTCCCCTTCAGAGAAGTTTCACTTTAAGTCTTTAGCTCACTTATTCATTTAGGATTTGGTGTTGGGGGATTTAATTTCTTGAGTTCCATGTTTATTTCAGATATGAGACCTCTGTCTGTTTTATGGCTAGTGAATATCTTCTCCAAATCTGTGAGCTTTCTATTGATCTTGCTAGCTTTATCCTTTACCATGCAGAAACTCTGCAATTTCAAGCAATCCCATTTGTCCAACCTTTTTTGATTTGTTGTGTTTCTGGGTCTCTATTAAGGAAATTTCTGCCTGGGCCAACGAGACCTAGGGTATCTCCTATTCCTTCCTGTACAGTTTTCAGGGTGTCTGCTTTTACTCTGAGTTCTTTCATCCATTTGATGTTGATTCTTGTGTAGGGTGATACATAAAGGTCTAGATTTAGTTTTCTACAAGCGATTAACCAATTTAGCCAGCACCCTTTATAGAGAGGCTGTCTTTCTTCCTTTCTAATTTTTAGCTCCCTTATTGAAGATTATATGGCTATAGGTATGTAGGTTCATTTCTGGGTTTTAAATTCTATTCTATTGGTACTGAAATCTGTTCTTGTGCCAGTACCACGCTGTTTTGATTACTATGGCTTTGTAGTAGTTTGAATTTTGTTATTGATGTTCTTCCAGCCCTGTTCTTTCTGTTAAGGATCATTTTTGATATTTGGGTTCTTTTATTGTTCCATATGAATTTTTGGCTTTCCTCTTGTATTTCCTTGAAGAATGAGGTGGGAATACTGATATGTATTACACTGAATTTGTAGATAGCCTTGGGAAGTATTGCCGTTTTCATGATGTTGATCCTTCCAATCCAGGAGCATGGGAGGTTTTTCTGCATCCTAAGTTCTCTTTTCATTTCCTTTTTCAAGTTTTTAAAGTTTTCATCATACAAGTCCTTCACTTCTTGTGTTAATTCCTACCTATTTTTTTTTTTTGTGGGGATATTACGAATGGAGTTGCCTTCCTGAATTCACCCATGTTATTCTCATTATTGTTATACAGAAAAGCCATTGATTATTGAGGGTTAATTTTATACCCCGCTAACTTGCCAAATTTTGAATCAGCATCACTAACTTGGGTGTGGAATCTGTGAGATTCTTTAAATAGACAATCATTCATCTGCAAAGAGGGATAGTTTAATTTCATCTTTCCCCATTTGGATCCCCCATTTGGATCTTATTGCTGTTGCTAGGCATTCTAATACTAAATTGAAGAGAAGTGGAGACAGTGGGCATCTTTGTCCCATTCCTGAATTAAGAGGAAATGGCTTTAGTTTTTCAACATTAATTATAATACTGTCTCTAGGTTTGTTATTTACAGCCTTTGCTGCATTCAGGAATGTTCCCTGGATTCCTAATTTTCCACTGCATTCAGGAATGTTCCCTGGATTCCTAATTTTTCCAGAAACTTCATCATAAAGGGTTTGTTGGATCTTGTCAAATGATTTTTCTGCATCTATTGAGATAAACATGGGGTTTTAATCCTTGCTCTTTGTTGATGCGACTAGTCATATTAACTGATTTGAGTATATCGAACCAGATTTCCATCCCTGAAATGAATATTGTTTGATCCCACTCTATGATTTTTTGGATGAATGTTGAATTCGATTGGCCAAAATTTTGTTGAGAAGTTTTGCATCAATGTTCATCAAAGAAATGGGTCTATAGTTCTCTTTCTTTGATATGTCCCTGCCTGGTTATGTGATGAGGGTTATGATGGCTTCATAGATGAGTTCTGTAGTGAACATTCTGTTTCAATTTCATTGAAGAGTTGGAGGACTATACGTGTGAGTTCTGCTTTGAAGGCCTTGTAGAATTCTGCTGTAAAACCACCTGGTCCTGGGCTTTTCTTAGATGGGAGGTATCTTATTCTTTTTTTTCTATTTCAGTGCTTGGTATGAGTCTGTTAAGTTGGTTTAACTCATCTTGGTTTAGTTTGGGCATGTCAATATTTGCTAGGAAAAGGTCCATTTCTGCCAAGTTCTCCAACTTATTAGTATAAAGTTTTGAGAAGTATGCCCTTATAGTGTTCTGAATCTTGGTTGTTTCTCTGGTGATGTTTCCATTCTTATCTCTGAGTTTATTTACTTGGGTGTGTTCTCTTCTTTTTCTGATAAGATTTGCTAAGGGCCTGTCAATTTTGTTAATTTTTTTTGAAGAACGAACTATGTGTTTTGTTGATTCTTTCTAGCATTTTTCAAAACTCTAATTCGTTTAATTCTGATGTAATTTTAATTCTTTCTGTGTACTGGATTAATGTTTATCTTTTTGCTCTGTTTCAAGGAGGTTCAGATATCTCATTAAATTGTTGGATTCAGATCTCTCCAATTTGTTGGTGTAGGAACTCAGAGCTATAAACTTGCCTCTAAGTACTGTCTTTGCTGTTTCCCTGTGTAGCTGGTAATTGTCTGTTTATTTTTGTTAAATATCATAAATATTTGAATTTCCTTTCTAATCTCTTCCCCATGAAACTGGTGTTTCAACAGTGTGTTGTTTAGCCTTCATGTGTTACAGGACTTCCTTTGGTGGCTTTTGGTGTAGAGTTCTAATTTTATTTCATTGTGGTCTGAGAGAATCAAAGGTAAAACTACAATTTTTCTGAATTTGGACAACTTTGCTTTGTGACCTAAAATGTGGTCTATTTTGGAAAATGTCCCATGTGCTTCTTAGGAAAACACATATTCTGATGGTGCTGGGTGAAATATTTGGTAGATGTCTGTTAAATCTAGTTGATCCATGCAGTTGTTTAGATCTGCGGTTTCTCTATTGAGTTTTTGCAGAGTTAATCTATCTAGTGGGCATTGTGGTATGTTAAAGTCCCCAACAATTAAAGTTTTCGGATCTATGTGAGCTTTGATGGAAAGTAGTGTTTCTTGGATAAATCTGAGTGCTGTGTTGTTTGGTGTATAGATGTTTAGATATGTAATATCCCCCTGAAGAGAGATCCCTTAATTAGTATGTAAGGAACTGCTTTATCTTTTCTCACTAATTTTAATTTGAAGTCTATTTTATCTGATATTAGGATTGTATCTCTTGCCTGTTTATGGGAGACTTTGCTTGGTAGATTTTCTTCCAGCCTTTCACATTGAAAATGTGTTTGTTTTTATGAGCAAGATGTGACTCCTGAAGGCAGCAGATAGAAGGATCTTGCTTGTTAATCCAACTATATAGTCTATGTAGCTCGATTGGAGAGTTAAGTCCATTAATGTTGAGAGTTAGGACTGAGAGGTTTTTGGGAGTTCTTCCCATGCTTTCCCTCTTTTGGCGGGCTGTGGCAACTGGTTCTTCCTGTGGTTCTTGGATTCTCAGTTTGGGTGCTGTTTCCTGGCCTTAATTGTGGTCTTGTTCGTTTTCTATTTGTAGGACATCATTAGGTATCTTTCGTAGGGCTGGTTTGGTGGACAAATATTGTTTGTTTTTCTTTGCTATGGAAGGTTTTTGTTGACCTTTGGTTATGAAGGAGTTTTTAGCTGGGATCAGTATTCTTGGTTGATAATTTTTGTCTTTAGGGCATGGCATACATCATTCCAGACACTTGCTTTAATTGTATCTGCTGAGAAATCTGAGGTGATTCTAATTAGTTTCCCTGTATAAGTGATTGATCTTTTCTCCTTGACAGCTTTAAGCTTCTTTTCCTTGGTCTGAATTGATACTGTGCAGATTATAATGTGACAGTGGTATGTCATGTTCTGGTCTGGTCTGTTTGGGGTTCTAAAAGCTCCTTGTATCTGAATAGGCTTATCTTTTTGCATGTTTGGGAAATTCTCTTCTAGGATCTTGAAACAAATTTCCTAGATCATTAACTTCTGTTTTTAGGTGCTGCCCTACACACATTTTCCTCAGATTAGGCCTTCTGATGGTGTCTTCCAAATGTTGAATAGATCTATCATATTTCTTGGATTTGTCTTAGGTAATTGTATGTTCTTTCTCTATAACACCTAGGCTGTCTTCAATACCTGAGATTCCATATACTGCATGGTCTAATCTACTGTCAAGACTTTCTTCTTTGCGTTTTATTTCTTTTCCTTCTAATTGGTCGGCTTTGGTGGCTTCAAATTTTTTGTTGGAGCTTTGTTTTAGGTCTTGGATTAACTTCTTTACTTCCTTAAGTTGGTGTTCAATGCTTATTCTCAAATCACTTAGTTGATTGGTGATGGTTTCCTTGGACTGTCATTCCTTCTGGTGGTCTCCATTCATCATTCATTTTGTAGTCTCCTAGAATTCTTTCAGCTGTCTGTTTATGGATTCCATGAATGCCTATATTGATCTTTGTCTATTCTCATCCCACTCACTCTCTCAATTCCTATATTACTCTTTGTTTAGCTTCCTCATGTTCATGCAATTCCTGTAGTTTGCTTTGACTGTTCTCATTCTGCTCACGCAATTCTTGTGTATCTCTTTGTCTGTTCTCAGGCTGCGCATGTAATTCCTGTCTTCTCTTTGACTGTTCTCAGCCTGCACACACAATTTCTGTATTTCTCTTTGACTGTCCTCAACCTGCTCATGTAATTCCTGTATCAATCTTTGTGTACCTTCTTCATGCTCACCAGATTCCAGTATTAATCCTTGGTTTTCCTGTCTCTCCCTATCACACTCACACTGAGTCCTTTGCAGGTTTTCAATCTTTTCATTCACCATGTTTACCAGTAGTGTTTGTATAGATTTTTGGGAACTCTCCTCTGGATTATTTATTAACTATTCTCTCAACTGATTATCATGAGTAGGATTTCAGGTACCCGGACTTAACATTTTTCTTGTGTTTTTCCGGCCTGTTCTGCCCATTTGGTATGTAACACCAATTTTGTGCTAGAACACCATTTTTAGGCAAGCATCAACCAAAGTCCAGTAGTAGCACAGTCAAAAGGCTGCAGATACAATCTAGTTCATCAGATAAAATCTATTCAATATCAAATAACTATGGATCAATGGGCGAAGAACAGCAAAGCAGAATTTGGCAGAAATTATTAGGTTTAAGGAGAAATGTGGGGAAAAATAGGATTAGAGGGATGTGGACAGGTAAAAGGAGAGTGAATTTAACCAAATCTTAATCTCATAAAGGGAAATGAATTGGACAGAATGATAGGACAGAGATTAAAAAAAAAAACAAGAAAAAATGAAAAAAAATAAATTAAAAAACTGAAACACTTAACAAGTATGTCTGTTTAAATATGGTATTGAGAGAAGAAAAGGATAGGAAGTGAGGAAGGCAGGGATAGAAAGGAGACATGATAAACTAAAAAATAAAAATTGTTAAAATTAGTTTCCTTAAAATTATATAGGTATAAGTAGGTAATACTGTTATTAAAGAATTTAAGACAAAGAGGTTGTGAATTAAGTAATAAATTTCTGGATTAAGTGTGTACACAATGGTGGATAAAGTTTAATTATCAAAGATGGTTAAATATCTGGGGATTATCAGAACAGTAATTAAATCTTGTAAAAAAGAAAGAGAAAAAAAAAAAGAAAAGAGTAAAAAAAAGGACCAAAAAGTCAGGAGTACTAACAAAAAAAGCACACCCACATACACACCTAAAATATAAATTATGAGAGGAAAAAGATTAATAGAAAATAATTTATAAAAAATTAAAAATGTTAAAAAATATTCTTTGATTTTTTTTCGGGGGGGGGGGATGTGTCGAATGGGAAGATCCTGTATCTCCCTTGTGTCTGTAACCAGTCTCTTGTCTCTGGTCGGCTTGTGGTGTTTGGTTTTCCTGTTTGAGCAGGCAGAAAAATTCTCTGCATTACCCAGGATTTTGTGACCCACCTCCCAGGCTAGTTCAGTGGGAGGCAGATCTGCTTTGAGTATCACAAAAGAGGGAGATGGCTGTTTCCTCTAGTTTGGAGATGCTGTGATGAGGCTAGGTTCTGGGAGAAGGTTGAGGCCTTTCAGCAAACAGTAGCTTTTATCTGAGTAGCTAGCTCCTGAGATACTCGCAGAACCCAGCCTGGAGCCATTCTCATGGTTTATGTTTACTGAATTTCAATTGATTGTCTAGGCTGCCTTAGGGATGGGCAGACCCTTGCTCTGTTTACCTAGTAAAGAAAGTCACTCTTCCAGGGCCGGGCTTCCATGCCTAGGCTGGTTGACTTTCCCTTGGGTGCAGGTGAGCCTGGCAGGTCAGGTCAGGCTCCTGTGAACTCCTAAATGATTCTGGTTTTCTTCCAATGCCTGAGTTGGAGATAGCTGTTCAAATAGGCCTTTGTCAGTATCAAATATGGAGATCTCTGATGGTGGTGGCAGGGAAGGGATGCCTTCCCTCCTCTGCTCCCTGGGAAGGAGTGAGGACGTCAGGGTTCTACTACCACCAGAGTCTTGGTTCCTGGCCCGTCTCTGGCTATGATCTGCAGGATGAAGATATCTGCTCCTTGTAATTTCTTAATGGTGTTGAGTAGAATCTGCTCGCCCACTGTGTCTGGCTCCTTTGTCCCATGACTCTCTGTGTTGTAGGTATGGTGGCTATAACCACTGGCCCTGCTGCTGCAGCCGCCACAGCCGTGGCTACCAGCATATGCTTAGATCTGTCTCCTTGCCTGTATTTTCCCTCTCTGGAAAAACTCTCTGTACTGTGATGGCACACTTAGTGTGATTCTGTAGTCTAGGACTGTTTACTTGAACACTAAGCTTGCTTTCTATGCCAGAGCTTGTTGAGCCTCCATCTTCTCCTCTGCCATCTTCCTCTGAACATATTTTTTGCCTCTTATTGAAGTATATCTGATATTTTAAAGTAGATTTGTCCAAATATAATATTAATTTAATCAATCATTTCAATAGGACAATGTTGATCACATTTATTTCCAGTAAATCTTATCCTTTATTATAAATGAGAGCATGCTGTGTCAGTCTCCTATTAATATGACAAAATACTTTATAAATTTAACTTAAAAGGAGGAAAGATTAATATTGGCTTCTGATTTTATACATTTTAATTTACATTTCTTATCCTCATTGTTTTGGGTTGATGGTGGTACAATACCTGATATCTGGAACATGTGATGGAGTACGTGTATTTATGGAAGCCATGAAGTAAAGAAGAGGAGTTATAGGATTGGGAAAGGGAGAAAGAGGAGGACGGGAAGAGGGAGACAGAGAAGGAAAAGTAGAAGGAGACAGAGAAGTAAAAGAAGGAAGAGGAAAAATGACTTTGATCTTAACATCCTCTTTGATCAAAAGTTCTTAGTGACGTAATCTCTACGACTATGCCCACTTGAAAGGGTTCATCTCTTTATGGTAACATAGGGAAATCTAATTATTAATCCCAATCCTTTATGATTTCAGATTTAATTTCTAGAGTGGGGGGTAGATCTTTCTATACAATTGCAATAACTTCTGTTCCTAAATATTAGAGATGCTATTTGGCATAGAGGTGGTTTGGTTATACCATTGCTGAAGAGAGGAATGAAATATTTTGAGTGCAAATACATTTTATATAACAGATAAGGAAGGATCAAGAGGTTTCATTTTGTGACCTTCCAAAATGACTATTTCATATAACTCACAATGACTTGAATTTTTCATAATTTTATGGCATTTCCATCCAAGTTTTTGTCATCTATTGTGAGGTTCTTTCTTTCAAGTCGAAGGAAAAATAAATAATATCACAATCTCTTGATAATTCTATAGAGAGTAGGTATAATATGAGTTTCCTACCATTCAAAAATAAGTTATCTTCAAGTCTATAGGAATAATTGGATAAGTGATGGAATATCTTGCTTTAGTTATCTTATACTGAGATTGATTTAATTTCTAAAAATCACTGTTGACATAAAATACATTTAATTCAATGTTTCTCTGAAATGATTTGGTAATCAAACCTCAGAAATACATGACCAGTAACTAAGATTTGTATATACTCAAAAAATATATGAGGCTGGGAAGGTGGTTCAGTGGTAGAGCGCTTGCCGTGCATGCATAAGGCCCTGGGTTCGATTCCTCAGCACCACATAAGCAAACATAAAAAAGCCGGAAGTAGAAGTGTGGCTCAAATGGTAGAGCACTAGCCTTGAGCTGAAGAGCTGAGGAACAGCACCCAAACCCAGTATTCAGGCCCCACGACTAGACCCCCCCCCAAAAAAAATGTATGAATCTACATTTTTATGTCAAAAAAAGTTTAGTTTTAAAAGAAGCGAAATCATGTGACCACAGTAGATAATATTTACTTTAATGAAAACTTGCCTGCCAGTGCATTCAGCCTGACAGAGCCTATTGCTTTTAGCTTACATGAGAAATTTGATTAACAATCCCTTTTTTGCTTTTGAATAATAAATTATTTCAATTTGTCCAAAAATTCTGTCATTTAAACTTTTGAGTGTATATTTTTCATAAAAATGAAAACTATTTTTTACATTGCAGGTTCAAGTTTAATAACTAAATAAATATCTAAGTGTTAATTTGTTAAATTGAGCCTCTAGAATTTAAATAATATTTAATTTATTTTATTCTTAGATATATTAATCCTGTGCTAAATATGAGTAACTCAAGCTTGTAATCCTCACTACTCAATAAGCGGGCATGCAAAGACAGCCTTGGCAAGAAAGTTTGTGAGACACATCTCAATTAAACACACACACCACAAGACTCACACACACACGCCACACACAAAGCCAGAAGTGGAATTGTGGCTCAAACGATAGAGCAACATACTTAAGGGAAAACAAACAAACAAACAAACAACTAAAGGATAGTTCTTGAATTAAAATCACAAGAACAACATACACACACACACACATACAGTATTAAGTCTAAATGTTTATTTTGGTTTGAAGAAATAAACAATATCATGAAAAGTAATATTTGTTACATATCTTTCATGATTACCTTTTATGTGATTCAAGAGCCACTAAACAATCATATTTCTCTTTACTATCATTATAATTATTCCCATTGTAAGAAGAATCATTCACATAAGTCACATGATATGTTTGTCCTTAAGTTAGTATCTTCTATGAAATAATATCCAAATGATACTCTACACTGAGTTAAAGCAAAAGTTGCAAAGTTTATTGTACTATGTAACTCCTTCCAGATACACATGTTGAAATTCTATTCCCTCTTCTGGTAATATTAGAATCAACTTTTCAGAGATGATACTACAATAATGATCCTGATGAAAGAAGCCCAATATAATTTTTCTGCCATGTGAACGTCCAGCAAGTAGATTATAATGAACCAGAAAATGCACCCCCATAACATAAGGAATTGTTTGAACAACCATTCTTATAATCAATATTCAAGCTTCTAGCATATGGGTAATATAGTCGTGTTGTTTTTAAGTCACTCACTTTGAAGTATTCTCTTATAAAAGCCCAATGGCTGACAAAAGGCAAAGTAATTTTAGTTAATATCACAAATTCTGATAAAAAAGATTCATAAAATTTTATTATTTGAATTTTATTCTCCAAGTCTACAGGTTAAAAATATTTTTAAATGGGAATTGAATTGAGGTTCAACTCTATTCAACTGTCATAATTAATTTTTGAATATTTTTATTATCTTTAAGTAGTTGTACATTCACTGAAACAGTTTATGTATACAGTGCATCTTGATCACTGTGACTTCTTTCAAAATTCTCATCCACCCCTCCTAATCAACCGCAATCCTTATGTATCTCAATATTATGTTTTGGAATTTCTTGCCATTTAACAAAGCAATTTATGTGTACAATGCACCTGGAATTATGTTACCGTTTCAACATCTTCACTCCCATTTCACGCTACCCTTTTCCTTTGTGTATTTCAATTTTAGGAAGTATACAATGGATTATTGCCTATATTCTATCCTTTTCACCTTCAATTTCCTAGCCCTCCCATAATGCCCGCCACTGTCCTCTATTGCAGTTACTGGTAATGATTTTGTTGAGCTGTGACTTAGACTTTTAAAAGAATTATGGATTTTTCACTCTCCATGGACTCTGACACTTCAGATAATTCATTTGTACCTCCTTGCATACAATCCAGTGTGTTTACTTTTACATTTATAGGCACCTTCTATCTACCACAAATGAGGAAAATCATGCAAACTAAGTTTCTTTGAGTGGGCTTTATTTCACTTAATATTATTTCTAATTGTTTCATTTTCCTTAAAGATGGTGCAATATTATTCTTTCTGATGGATGAACAGAATTCCATTATGTATGCATATATATGTGTGTATATACACACATATTTTATATACATATATACACACATATATACTTGTAAATTGGGATCAATAACATTAGATATATATATATATATATAATATAAATAATGTATATATACATATATAATTCTTGATCTCTTTTTACAATGAGAGGCATCTGGGACGCTCCCTTATGTTAGCTAGAGAAAATAATGCAATAATGACCATGACTTTGCTGGTAGCATCAGTTTGGCCTTGTTTCTGCTCCATTGTATAAATGCCCATAAGTGGAATTGCTGGATCATATGTAGCTCTCTATTCAGTTCTCTGAGCAATTTCCATAATGTTTTCCAAAGGGATTGAACAAGATTACATTCCCAACAACAGGGTACTAGAGTTTCCTTTGGGCCAATCAATAACTTTGATTGTTCGTTTTTTCATAATAACATTGTAAGAGGGGTGAGATGAATTTCAGTGTTGTTTGTATTTGCATTTCGTTTATGGAGAGAGACGTGTCTATTTGTCATTCTTACTTCTTCTAAGAAGTTATCTTTAAGCATTTATCCCATATATTAATTGGGTTCTTGTTTATTTGAGGGTTTATTTTTGTTGGGTTTAACTTTTTGATCTCTAAATATGGGTTAATTATGAAACCTGATGCTTAGCTAGTAAAAATCTTCTTCCATTCTGTTCTCTTTCTATATGTCCTACTAACTTTTTCCTTTGCCATGAAGAAAATCTTCAGTACGGTGCTATTCTATTCACAGAGAAAGAATGATATTACACTATTCATAAGGAAATGGAAAGACTTGGACCAAAATTATATTAAGTGAAGGAAGACAGACTCAAAGAAATATAATTTGCCTGATTTCCCTCATTTGTTGTATTAGAATTTGCCTCTAATTCTAAAAGTAAAAACACTTGGATGGTAAAAGGGAAAACATTACACTTGCACATGATTAATTATAAGGGATTCTAAACATTTATACCGTGAGGTAAAATGAGGATGCCCTTTGGAGAAAATCACCAAGGCTAAATAGCTATATGAATGTCATCATATAAAATAATGTTCATTAAAATAATCTCCAAGAAATGACAATGAGAGTTTTTTTCATTATTTTGCTTTTTCCTTCTGTGTTCTGTCTGATGCTGTATTTTTTATATTTCTGCACCTTTTGTCTCATATGTAAGTTTGGAAAGCGCAAGGGAGAACACAGAAATGGTGAGACACAGGGTTAACAAAATAGAGCAGTGCTACTCAATAGACACTACATTGTAAATGAGCTATACAATTTATTGGGGAAGGAGGTTGAAAGGGAAAAAACTGGGAGGATATGAGGGAAGAGGTGACACCTTTCAAAAAGAAATGGGCTCATTATTTGACTTATGTAATGGCATCCCTTCTGTACATGACCTTTACAAATTGAAAATGGACCTCATAAACAGGTCAGAGTAGCTGTACTAATATTAGATAAAATATGCTTTAAAATAAAAGATGTATGAATGCAAAAAAGAGACAAAGAACGATATTAAATATGCATAAAGAAAAATCTCCATCAGAGGTATATAACAATTGTAATTATCAATACCATGAATACTAGAGCTCCCAAATTCATCAGACAAATACTACTTACCCTAAAAACATGCATACATCCAAATAGATTGTTGCTTGCTTGAACACATCATTCTTCCTCTGGACAGGCCACCTAGGTAAAAACTTAGCAAAAAACTTCAGAGATAAATAATTGCATTGACAAGCTATACCTAACAGATATCTACAGACTATTTCACCTAACAGCTTCACAATACATATTCTTCTCAGCAGCCCATGGAACATTCTCCAAAATAGATCACATCTTAGATCATAAAGAAAATCTGTGAAAATTCAAAAATAAAAATGAAATTACTCTTCGTATCTTGTCAGACCACGATGGGACCAAATTAGATCTAGGCATCAAGAGGCATCACAGAAAATTCTGAAACTCACAGAGACTGAATGACACATTGCTAAATTATCTGGGAGTCACTGAAGAGATATGGAGGGAAGTTGCAACATTTATGGAATTCAGTGGAAGTGAACATACAAAATACTACCACATCTGGGACACAACAACACAGGCAATACTCAGAGGAAATTTAATGTCTTTGAGTATGTATATCAACAAATTAGAACAATCTTGAATCAGCACTAAGGATGTGGCACTAGGTCCTTCAAAAACTGGAATAAGCCAAACCAAAAAGTGGTAAAAAGAAATAATACAAATTACATTAAAGAAATAAATGAATTAGAGTCTTACAAAAACGGAAATCATAATTGACATTTATCTACTAGTAGCTCACATATTTGCCCAATGAATGTCAACCTAGCTATTTGCAGAGATAGACTCAACCAGCTAAAACCAGTGAATAAAACAAACTTCTAGGATTCTAAGAAAGAATTTTTTTTGCCTTTTTAAAATAAATTTACTCTGTTGTTCTTATTGAGGTGATTTATAGATGGATTACAATTACATGAGTCAGGTAAAGAGTACATTTACTTTCATGAATTGTCTTCAGTTCCCTCACTTGTTCTCAGTCCCACCCACCTTTTGCCACCCATGTGTTAAAAAGTTCACTTTCCATCAATGTTCAATGAACTCCATTGCTACAAGTTTTCGCACTTTTCCCTAAAGCTCTGTGCCCACCCCTCTTCTTCCTGAAGATATACAATGAATAAACCAGTCATAAGGTAAAGAAGAGAGAATCATCACAAAGTATAAACAACAAACACAAAACAAAAAAAGAGTTTTCTGTTTCCATATCTCATAGTTTGTTTGCATATGTATATCTTGTTATATAAATATAATTGTTTTTTATCATAAAGTTAATTCAGAGATTAAGGTGTGATAACATAATTTTGCTTTCTATTTAATAATGTTTTTATTTTAATATGAAAGTTGTAAGTAACACAATTCAAGTCCTAGTGAAATTTAAAGGCTTAGAATTAAAGTTAAATTTTCAAAATGCCTAATATTTCCATTTTGGCAACCAAAATGAAAAACAGGTATGTTTTATCCTCAAGAATATCATTATTTCATATGTAAAAAAGTAAACTATATGTAGTATTAATTCAGTGGAAATAAGGAATCAAATACTTATGCAATGCATCAATTCCATAGATTATGAAATTTATTGATAAAATTAATAAAACTTGTTTTAAGTAGATTACTTAAGACATGTAAAAAGTGATAATTTTCTTTTCTAGGTGAAGTTTATATAGAAATTAGAGTTCTGTGTGCTTGATACCTGTCGATTTACATACATGATTGGCTCATCTCTATGTTATTTGAAGATAACTGAGAACCGGACTAGAATTTAAAAAATCACACAAATGCTTAGCTGTATTTTGTGACTAAATATCTCTTTATTTTATTTAAAAAATCTGGTAAATTTACTTATAATGAGAAATAAACAGCCCCTAGCTCCTTAAAGGACAATTAAAAGAAAGGAAACAACAGAAAAAAAAAAAAAGAACCTGATTTTGCACGTGGTCTTTGTATATTTTGGTGCTTTGTAATTGTGGATTATGTGACTATCCCATGAATTTGGGCTCAAATCAGAAGGGCTATTGGAAGAAAATTTCAAAATGTTGAAAAGTTAACACAGCTGTGCAGTTGTTTGTTAGTTTCACTACAGTCACAGCTGTACATCAATTGTACAAAGGAAATATTTCTAATGTTTTGCAGTCAAGAATGTGATGAAAAGCATACTTTTATCTTCTTAGATGAAATAAGAAGACCACACTTTAAAAGCTGACTAAATGATCAGCCTTTTGAATAATAGTGACATTTTTTTGGGCGGGGGGTCCGGTCGTGGGGCCCGAGCTCTGGGTCTGGGCGCTGTCCCTCCGCTCTTCAGCTCAAGGCTAGTGCTCTACCACTTGAGCCACAACGCCACTTCCGGCTTTTTTCTTTTTGCTTATGTGGTGCTGATGAATCGAACCCAGGGCCTCATGTATTCAAGGCAAGCACTCTACAATTGAGACACCTTCCCAGCCCCAACAGTGCCATTTTTAAGGCACTCTGGATAATTCAAGTCCTGCATCCCTCCACAAACATTAATGCCATTCAAAAATCATCGCTGAAGGGAATTTCCAGTTTTATTTGATATTTCAAATTGCTTAGGAGTAACAGAAACAATCATTCAAGTTGTTGAGAAAATTTACTTTAGAATTAGCAAACAAATCAGATTCAATTCCATAGCATAAGCTTTATGAAAAATGAATTAAGGAATATGGCATGTCCTTTGTAATTTAATATTAGACATTAGGGCAAAATGCCAGAAACAGACTCTGCAAGAAGGAAACAAGAGTCTTTGTTAAGATATATTAAAGATTACCCACAAACAGGTAATTTTACATACATTTTCTATTATGTGATAACTTATTTTTGTCTGCTAATCAGAGAGACTCAAAAATATTTTAAATTATGATATGAAAAATGCATCATTATGAATAAATGAAATCAAGGAGTAGATGGCTCAAGAGCTGGTTGGTACTATGAAATGTTCTCATTATTTTGAATTATCTGGTGTTTTTGTATTGTGAAATTATGAATGTATTTTATGTCTGGGGAGGAAGATTGATTATTAGATCATTGTCTGATACCCAATGTCTGGAACCTAAACTGAGTGAAAGTGGTAAATGTGTGTGTGGGGGGGGGAGGGGTGTGTGTGTGTGTGTGTGTACCTGCCAGTCTTCATTTAGAAGGAAGTGTCTTATTTCTCTCAGGGTATATACTTAATTCTATTAGTCTTACTACATTAATGACAGCAGATAAATGTAATTAACATTTTGAGACATATGTTTATATTCTTTTGATTGCATGAACAAACTAAAAAATTATGTTTGGGGTATGAATTTTTTGGAAGGTCAGCTGAAAGCATAAACATTTGGTATCTTGAGAAAGATATCAATGACGATCATTTCAGTATAGAAAAATTTTAGACAACACTTGCAAGGATATGTAATCCCATATAAAAATGAAACATTTATTGATTTTTCCATAGCTACACTATTCTAGAAATTTGTAGGAAAAGAAGCTGAATTATGAAAACATAAAAGTAATGTGATTATTTATTGTATACAGTTTTACATTTTAGTTTCGTCAAGTCAAAATACCATTTAGTTCTACTGTATAGGAAGGAAAACACTAAATATTATAGTTTGTGCCATATTTCATATTGGGAAGCTTTGTTTGTATCAATAAGTTTATTTCTTTTTTTTCTGTTTTCCTATTCATAATTCTGTTTCTCATAGTTTACTAAGGACTTTTTCTTTCTCCCAATTTGGGGCTTGAACATAACTCATGCTCAGTTTGCGAACAGTAGTCAGTTTACCATTTGAACCATGCCACAGCCAGTAATTTTTGTAGTTAATTGGAGATAGAACCTCATGAACTTTCCTACCAGACAGAAAACCATTATCCCCCAAGTCTCATCCTTCTTAATCACTAGCATTATAGAGATGAGTCATGGACCCCAAGAGTCTATGACTTTTCATGTCTTATAGAATACACATGTTTGCTAGTAATTGTAATAATAAACTACCACAGCTTGAGTGCATTAACACTGTAAATACATTTCCTCTGAGTTGGTGGAACTAAAACTCCAAGATCAGAGTTTGCTTCTTCTGAGTCCTCTTTCCTTGGCACATTCAAGACCTTCTGCTTCTCTTGGAGGACACTTCAATTTAAATGCTATCATTGAGAATCTGTTTCCTTATGCAGTCACTTTCTAAGACAATAGGTTTTTGATCTTCAGTATGATTTCAGTGGGACAATATCCAACACATAACATATTACTTAATGGATGAAAGAAAATCTCTAATAGGAAATCATTTGTTTGTGGCATGGAACTTATGGTTATAATTTTTAAAAATAGCAAAAAAGTAAAGGCTTTATTAGAGCTTGTTAAACGATTATGAAATCTTGACTTTAGATATGCCAAATACTTACCCTGGCACACACTTAAATTTCTAGGGGAACTGGAGGATTGAACCACAAACCCTTTACTTGTGAAACAGCATCTCTAATACTACCATATCTGCAGATTATAATTGGATTGCTTATTTTAAGGCAGTATCACTATGCCTGGGCATACTTGGACTGTGGTCCTCCTAACAAAAACATAAAACATGGCACCCAGCAAATGGTTAGTATCTGAAACTTCTTTTTGTGTTTGGGCTTGCCTGGAGCTGGAATTCTCTAATCTCAGTTTTCCAAGTAGGTAATATTATAGGTTTGAGCAACTTTATCAAGTAAAAGTATACAATTTCAAAATATCTTGATATTGCCTATATCTGTGCTTAACATATATAGCTAACCATAAATTTCTCCCTCTTTTGTTTAGTACTCTGAGTTGAAAACATTGACTTTCTTGATATACATGGCTTTGTTTTGGATGGAATCCCATCACAATAAAAAAAAAATCCCCCAAAAATTTATGTCAAAAATCATGGAAAAGAAGGCTTCAGATTGGAAAAAAAAACACTGATCCTTAAGTTATAAATGTCATATATTTATAGTGTTCGTAAATGCTTTCTTAAGTATGAGGAGGAAGGCAGAAATATGAAAGATGTAAGGTGTCTGTAGAAATTCTGTAGTTGTCCCTTCATGATATCTTCCTTCATTAAAGCTTGCTTTATTAAAACGCTCTGGGTGAATATTGGTTGGACTGATTGGTAATTTCTGCAGGAAATGAAGCTTATTTTAGAAGGCTGATGGTGTAGTAAATAAATGAATGATTAGAATGAACACAAATATTGCCACAGAATGAGCTGACCAGGTTTAATTCCTGAACAGCAAAACAAAGCAAAGTTTCAATTCTGATGATCCACATTGGAACATATATAGGTAGAGACTTATACATATACATATAAATATACATATACATACATACATGAACAATTAAATCTCCAGTAGACTATAGTGAAAGTTGGTGTGACAAGTTTTAAACTATATCAAACTGGTTGCAGGAAATGTACATTAAAATAGAAACAGTTTAGCATAGATTTTGCAAAGAATGAAAATTCTTGATTATATACTTTACAAATATCCTTAGTATGTTTTAAGTTTTTTTGTGTGAAAATACCGTACAGAGGGGTTACAATTACATGGGAAGGAAATGAGTATATTTCTTTTTTGGGGGGTCCAGTCGTGGGGCCTGAACTCTGGGCCTGGGTGCTGTCCCTCAGCTCTTCAGCTCAAGGCTAGCACTCTATCACTTGAGCCCCAGCTCCATTTCCAGCTTTTTTTTCTTTTTGCTTATGTGGTGCTGAGGAATTGAACCCAGGGCCTCATGCATGCAAGGCAGCGCTTTACCTCTGAGCCACCTTCCCAGCCCCATCATGAGTACATTTCTTATCAAGCATTGTTACCTCCTCCTTTGTTTCCCCTTACCAACCCTGTCCATCTTCCCCTCCCGAACCTCTCCCTAAACCCCAAGCAAAATTTTTTAAGTTCATTTTTCTACATAACATCGTGTCATCTCATTGTTGCAGAAGGTCCACTTATATCGCTATTTAAACAATTTGGTTTTTCCCTTCCCCTCCACAAATTATACCAACAACAAATACAGTGAAAACAGGGGTAATTTTTTTATTGCAGTAAGAGCACCTATATAATGCTGAAAATTGGAATTACACAAAATATGCAACATGGCTAGGCACTGGTGGTTCAAGGATGTAATCTGAGCTAATTAAGAGGCTGAGATCTGAAGATCACAGTTCAAAGCCAATCTGAGTAAAAGCACATTAGATTCTTATCTCCAATTAACCACCAGGACAAATGGAATTCCAGTTCAGATTGTATGTCGAGCACTGGCCTAGAACACGAAAACACCATCCATGCCCTGAGTTTAAGCCCTGGGATCAACAGAAACTAGAACATAAAATAAAACATTGTTAGATATGTTATAATGAAGCACAATTTAATAGACTCTACATTGTTAAAAAGACTAGCTTTATAACCTACCATAATAAGTGATATTGTCCATTTATTAAACAAAGTGTTACTCAGATTTACAAGTTTGAAGGTTTCAGTGTATGTTTAGTTGGTTTTATTGCTTTGGGCCGTGTGACAAGACAATATCAAGGTGGGAAGTATGGCAAAGAGAAAACTTTTTGACCTAGAATGACTAAAGATGAAAGAAGAAAGTAGATGAGAGTCTATGTTCTCATAGATTTCACATTGAAGATCTTAATCTCCAGAAGAACTATTCAGGTACTCTCCAAAGTCTGGGAAGAAATAGAAAGTCATTTTTCTTTAACACATAGTTCTTTCTGGGGCATTCTAAATTCAAATGGCAACATCTTCACTAATGGAAATGACATGTCCAGGGGTGGAAGTAACTAGATATTTCTATAAATTCTAATTAGATCTCAGCAGACTAAATATTTTATGGAATTCCTAATAAAATATTTTCTTGCAGACGGAGTGGGTCTTTATACTACAAATGTGTGTATTGGTGTGTATGTATGTGTACATGTGTGTATTTGAAAAAACTAATATAACAATGTAGCAGATAAAAGTATTTCGTATGGCCTGTCATTTTTCTTCTCAAACCATGAAAGTCTGCCACAATTCCCAATCAAATCCTATCCAAGATTCAAACGTTAAAGCTGTCCCAAAAGTTTTACATGCCAGCCCTAATACATCCACCCCGTTTAAGGTGGCCATGTTGTAGGAAAACTTTTAGTCTTCCAATTACGTTGTCACCAAGGAAAAAACATATAATATTTCTATTAAAATACCTAGATTGTAGAACACTTTAGCCAGAAAATTGAAGGAATAAAGTTTATGGGATTTAATTTAAATATTTTGACACTTAGATGAATGTCCTATATCCACAACTCAGAGCTCTATTAAACTACATAATTGCAAAACCCATCTATTACCACCTGTTGAATTTCTTTTTAAAGTGTATTTTAAATGACAAGGATGAAGAAATTTAAATGGGTTAATATTACCCAGTATTACTTTAATTTTTGATTAAAAGTTAAAACAAACTGAAAGAATATGAATCCATTAAGATTTACAGAGTAAGTTTTTGGCTTATATTTTCATTTGTTCCTCTTTTTTGGGGTGTGGTATAATTTTTTTTCCAAAAAGACAATTTGGTCTTAACCATTACCCACAAAATTTATGCTGTCATAGAATCAGAGAGTTTTTCTGATTAATTTAAGACAATAGTAGGCTCATTTTATGCCAACACAAAATATAAAAACCAATGACATTTTCACTGAACAAACACTCATTAAAAATCATGAAATAATAAAGTAAAACTCCATGCCAATTTTTTTTGTCAGGCGTAGGGCTTGAACTCTGGGCCTGGGCACTGTCACTCAGCTCTTCAGCTCAAGGCTAGCACTGTACCACTTGAGCCACAGTGCAGTTTCTGGTTTGTAGGACGTTTATTGGAATAAGAGTCTCACAGACTTTTCTGTCCATATAGCTTTCAACCACTATCCTCAGATCTCAGAGTCCTGAGTAAATAGGCTTACAGGCATGAGCCACCAAAGCCCAGATCCAAGTCAATTTAAAAAAAAAAAACAAGCTTATTGAAACTTCTGGCTTTTTCCAATAAACAATCTTATTTTTTCAGCATTAACTTATAACTATGAGTTATTTTTAGATGTAACTGGGATTTTTTAATAGATTCAAATATAATTTTTACTATTACTCAGTATCTCACAAAAATCAACTATCATTAACTTTGCACAAAGCCAATTATTACATACTATCTTACAAAGTATTATTACATTCTATATTGCATATAGTGTGAAGTGAAACTAGTTTGGACAATTTCATTTAAATTATTAGGTGCTATTTTAACATTATAAATCAAAACTGTGTTTTAAACTAAGGAAAAACCATTTTAGTGTTAAAATCTAATATGAATGTGTAGTATGTCCCAATTAAACCAAAAATTCTGAGTTCATAAAGACAAAATCATTTTCATTTCACTAAAGACTTTGAAGTAATATCATTGGAAATAGTGAGGCAAAAGGAGGAAGAGTTCAACTCACATCCAACAATGTCTCTGTTATTTTGCTACTCCTCCACTAAGACCTGCCAATTCCCAGTTGTCATAAAAATTCAAGTGTCTCTCCTAGAATTCTTTTTGAAAAAGTTCTCAATCACCGATTTTATTTGTACTTTCTCTTATAGGAAACAAAATATAAACACAAAACAATTGAAATAAAATGCACACATCTGTTGAAGTCACCAGAGCTGGAAAAGCAACCAAGAAAGTGGAACTCCCCCAGGAACAAAAACATGTTATATACAGTTTTTTAAAGTACAAAAACATCAAATACATGTTAATTTGAGTAGAGATATAAGAATAACTGTCTCTCAGAAATAAGGTTGTGTTAATTTGTAATTAAATTCATCTGGGTGAACCTAATATAGCAAATCCTTTGAATGGATCAAATTGTTTAAAACAAATGTAATTGTGTATGATGTAAGATCTGCACATATTTAAAAGAAAAAAATGCTACAGTGTTAAATCACAAAAATCATGACATACTTAAAATATTCATAAATGCAATGAATAAGTCCAATAGTATCCATATTGAGAACTAAATACCACTGATTTAACAAGCACAAAATATGCAAGTAATAGAATCTGAGCAGTTTACATGAGTGTACCTAATTTAAAACTACTCTAAATTACACAGTTTGTAGAAGACTGAACATGGTTTATATAAAGGAAAACATCAGCACATTATATAAATGAAATTAAAATATCATGAAAAGAGAGAATAGTAGCTTCTGGAAAATACAATTTTAATAAATGGTGGTCAAAATATTTCTAGTGCTGACAAAATCGCATACATATTTAGTGAGATTGAGAAAAGACCCAAGATACTCGAGCTGATTTGAAAGTTTGGCAAAGTAGCAGGATACAACTATAACATTATTATGGATGTTGGCTCTGGAATGGAATTCATTTACTCTTTGATCTGACAAAGGAATATATGAATGAACAGAACTTCTCCAACTGAATATCAAGACCTAACTAAATATATAATCAGAAAAGTCATCATGCAAGCCATATTGCAATCTGAATAAAAAAAATCAGTCATACTGATTTTGTATTTATTGTATTTATTGTATTTATTGTATTGATTTGTATTGATTGTAAATGTTGATTTCTTCATAAATTATTTCCTTTAGCTTGCATTTTTAAACATTGTGTTAAGTGTATATCGTTAACTAATTTTGGATTCCTCCTTCAATTTAGTTCTGAGTGTAATGTCTCACTTCAGTTCCTAACCCATGAAATGATGTTAATTACAAAACAAATGCTCATAATCACTGTTTATAATAAACAGAATCTCATAAGCACGACACCAGTAAGCATAGGTTAACATTTTGATATCATGGTCTCATGACTGATGTGGCCTATCTGCATGAGTATTCTTGAACCTAGATTCCTCAGCCTAAATTTAGCCACTTCAAAAAAGTGTCACCTTTATCTGTCACCTATCAGAGATTAAACC
Organism: Dipodomys merriami; assembly: GCF_024711535.1. Taxonomy (NCBI): domain Eukaryota; kingdom Metazoa; phylum Chordata; class Mammalia; order Rodentia; family Heteromyidae; genus Dipodomys; species Dipodomys merriami. The sequence continues at coordinate 718,382 of NW_027205660.1, forward strand.
TGAGTGTAAAGCTTAAGGAAAATGATAAGGTAAGAATTTAGCTTTTCTGCATTCACTGTATTGGATGTCGGTATAATTTCTGGAGGGGAAGGGGAAAAACAAATCGTTTAAATATGGATACAGGTGGACCCATTGCAACAATGACATGTACAAGTCATTATGTCGAAAACGAACTTAGCAACTTTGGTGTAGGGGGGGGCAGGGGAAGCGGGGAGGATTGAGGGGGGCGAGGGGAGGATGGGAAGGAATGGGAACGGGAAACAAAGGAGGAGGCTACAATGCTTGATAAGAAATGTACTCATTATCTTGCCCATGTAATTGTAAACCCTCTGTACAGTATTTTCACAATAAAAAATAATTTAAAAAAAGAATTTAGCTTTCCTGGATATAAAGTAAACAAAATGAAGCATAAAGTAAATCACTGGTTTAAAGTCAAACTATTTATCCAAAATATTCTAAACATTTCCTTACTATGTGTATTATTCTCAAGAAGGGAATGGGTAATATGAGAAGAGGATTAACCAAGCATTGTCTTCAAATATACATAACTTGGATTTACCTCTTTATTTCACTATAAGCATTTTTGATTTTAAAAAATGTGTTTGAATAATTGATTTCCAGATCAGGTATAATATATCCTAGTTGCATACACCAAACTACATTCAGAAAATGGCATATAGCAATTAAGTAAGAAAACACATTAAATAAATAGCAAAGGTATATATGTATAGAGATAATATTTTGAAGAATACCTTGAACATATTCCAATATAATAATTAAGTTGATTGAACAATTTCTCATTTACAGTAATTAACTAGAATACTTTAATGCTAATTGCACAAGATTGTCTTTCTAAATGAGCAAAAATATATTTCTCCTTTTATTTCGTCAAGGAATTAACTGAAAAAAGATATTAACATATGAAAATATAACAATTGGAATGAATTATTGTCTTTTTATTAGAAATTTTAATTTCACAATGTATTTTTAATTGTGTTATACACATATATCCACTTAGTGTAGCTTGTTAAATTTTATTCCTTTTATTAACTTCATTACCCTATTTTTATACTTAAATATTATTATGTGACATACTAAGTTATAAAGTATTTGAACATATTTACTCCAAACTATTTCTCTAAATCTCCTCATTCACCATATTCTGAACTGAATAAATTATATCTTTTTTTTGTGAAAATACTGTACAAAAGGGTTACAATTACATGGCCAAGATAATGAGTACATATCTTTTTTGGGGGGAGCGTGTCCAGTCATGGGGCCTGAACTCTGGGCCTGGGTGCTGTCCCACAGCTCTTCAGCTCAAGACTAATCCGATATCACTTGATCCCCAGCCCCACTTTCAGCTTTTTTTCTTTTTGCTTATGTGGTGCTGAAGAATTGAACCCAGGGCCTAATGCATGTAAAGCAAGTGCTCTACCACTGAGCCACCTTCCCAGCACCAATGAGTAAAATTTTTTAATGTGATATATATATATATATATATATATATATATATATATATATATATATATGTTGTTGTGAAAATACTGTACAGAGAGGTTACAATTACATGGGCAAGATAATGAGTACATTTCTTATCAAGCTTTGTAGCCTCCTCTTTATTTCCCCTTCCCATTCCTTCCCATCCTCCCCTCGCCCCTCACACACAATACTCCCTGCTCCCCCTCCTCCCCCACCTGCAACAAAGTTGTAAAGTTCTTTTTCAACAAAATGACTTGTACATCTCATTGTTGCAATGGGTCCACCTGTATCCATATTTAAACGATTTGTTTTTCCCCTTTCCCTCCACAAATTATACTGACATAAAATACAGTGAAAGCAGGGTTTATACTGTGGAGGAGGGACATACATAGCAACAAAGAAATAATCTTATCAATGTGTTAGAAACAATCGCTTGAAAGAAAAAAAAAACATTTGAATACATATCTTAGGGTTCATTTCCCTAACATCAAATTATCTGAACATTTCTGCTTGACTCAGACATATACTAGATATTGCAAATAAGAGAAACCATGGGACCTGTCTTTCTTTGGGCCTGGGTAACTTCACTTAATGTAATTTTTTCCAAGCCTTTCCATTTCCTAACAAATGGGGGAATGCCATTCTTACTGATGGAGGTATTGAATTCCATTGTGTATACATACCACATTTTCTTGATCCATTCATCTACTGAAGGGCAGCTGGGTTGGTTCCATATCTTAGGTATAGTAAATAATGCTCCAATAAACATTGTCATGCTGGTAGCTTTAGTGTGGTCTTGTTTGTAAACATTTGGGTAAATGCACAAAAGTGGGATTGCTGGATAATAGGGGAGCTCTATGTAGAGTCTTTTGAGGAACCTCCATACTGCTATCCAAAGTGGTTGAATAAGTTTAAACTCCCACCAACAATGCAGTAAGGTTCCCTTCTGTCCACATCCCCTCCAGTATCTGTTGTTATTAGAGTTCTTGATTTTAGACATTCTAACTGGAGTGACGTGGTATCCCAATGGTGTTTTTATTTGCATTTCTTTTATGGCTAGGGAGGTTGAGCATTTCTTCATGTGTCTCTTGGCGAGCCTCCTTTCCTCCTCAGAGAAGTTTCTCTTTAAGTCTCTATCCCACTTATTTATTGGGCAGTTGTTTCTTTGAAGATTTGTTGTTGGAGGATTTAATTTTTTGGGTTCCAGGTATAATTTAGATATGAGACCTTTGTCCATTGTATGGCTGGTGAAGATCTTCTCCAAATCCGTGGGCTTTCTATAGATCTTGCTAGCTTTGTCCTTTGTAATGCAGAAGCTCTGCAATTTCATGCAATCCCATTTGTCCAACTTTTCTTTGATTTGTTGTGCTTCTAGGTCTCTATTAAAAAAATTTTTGCCTGTGCCAAGGAAACCTATGGTTTAATCTATTCCATCATGTACTGTTTTTAGAGTCTCTGATTTGACTCCAAGGTCTTTGATCCATTTGGAGTTGATTTTGGTACAGGGTGATATATAAGGATCTAGCTTTAGTTTTCTACAAGTAGTTAACCAATTTTGCCTGCACAATTTACTGAAGAGGCTCTCTTTCTTCCATTCTATTTTTTTAGCTCCCTTATCAAAGATTAGTTGACTATTGGTTTGTAGGTTCATTTCTGGGATTTCAATTCTATTCCATTGGTCCTGAGGTCTATTCTTGTGCAGGTACTAAGTTGTTTTGATCACTATAGCTTTGTAGTTGAGTTTGGAATTTGGTATTTATATTCCTCCAGCACTGTTTTTTCTGTTGAGCATCGTTTTTGTTATTTGGTGTCTTTACTTGTTCCTTATGGATTTTTGGATTGCCACTGCAATTTCTTTGAAGAATGAGGTTGGAATATTGATAGGTATCACATTGAATTTGTAGATAGCCTTCGGAATTATTCTCATTTTCAGGATATTGATCTTTCCAATCCAGGAGCATGGGAGATTTTGCAACTTTCTAAGTTCTGTTTTGATTTCCTTTTTCAAGTTTTTAAAGTTTTCAGCATAGAGGTACTTTACTCCTTTGGTTAAGTTAATTCCTTGGTACTTTAATATTTGTGGGGTTATTACGAATGGTGTTGCTTTCTTAATTTAAGCCACACTTTTCTCATTGTTGGCATAAAGAAAAGCCATTGACTTTTGAGGGTTTGAATCACTCGAGTAATTTGGGAGTGGAGTTTGTGGGATTCTTTAAATACAATACCATGTCATCTGCAAAGAGGAAGCGTTTTACTTCTTCTTTCCCTAGTTGTATTCCCTGGATGTTTGCTTCTTGTCTTTCATTGTAGCTAGGCATTCTAATCCTAGATTAAAGAGAAGTGGAGAGAGTGGACATTCCTCGTCTTGGCCCTGACTTAAAAGGAAATATCTTTAGTTTGTCACCATTAAGGATAATGCTGGCTGTAAGTTTGTTATATACAGCCTTAATGTATTGAGGAATGTTGCATGGATTCCTAATTTTTCCAGAACTTTCATCATAAACGGCTGTTGGATTTTGTCAAATGCTTTTTCTGCATCTATTGAGACAACCATGTGGTTCTTATCCTTGCTACTGTTGATGTGATGAATTATATTAATTGATTTGAGTATATTGAAACAGTTTTGCATCCCTGAAATGAATCCTGTTTGATTGTGATATATGATTTTTTTGGATGAATTGTTGAAGTCAATTGGCCAAAATTTTGTTGAGAAGTTTTGCATCAATGTTCATCAAAGAAATGGGTCTATAGTTCTCTTTTTTGATGAGTCCCTGCCAAGTTATTTTATGAGGCTTATGATGGCTTCATAAAATGAGTTCGGTAGTGAACATTCTCTTTCAATTTCATTGAAGAGTTGGAGGAGTGCATGTGTATGCCTGTTTGTTGCCATGCTCCGTTTGAACTCAGGGCTTCAAAGTCTCGCTAGGCCTTTCTTCTCTAGGTTGGTGAGCTAGCATATGAGCTACATCTCCATTCCTGGCCCTTTTCTAGTTCATTTATGCCACGCCTACTCGGGTGCAGTCTCCTTAGCATGGGAAACCTGCTTTCAGACCTGAGAATGGGGCTTCACAGAGACCTATCTCTGAGAATGGGACGTCACGGAAGTCTAACTCAGAGAATGGGGCTTTAAAGAGACCTATCTCTGAGAATGGGATTTCACCGAAGTCTACCTCAGAGAATGGGGCTTCAAAGAGACCTACCTCCTGGAAAGGCTGGCAAGCCCCTGGGAAAGATGTGTTTCTGTTCCTGTTTTTTCTTTTCTTCACTGTATGGGAGTGCCTATTAATCTTTTACTGTTCCTGCTGCTCATTGTACTTTCTTATGCTCAACGTTCCCTTATTTAAGGCTCTTTCTTAAGAGTGTTGATGACTCCAACATCTGATGAGTGTCTTAAGAATATGACTAACTCAGCAGAGTTAAATGCTACACTGAAAGCCCCTCTTATGGAGGCTAGTAGACAAGTCATAAGTAAATATAAAAGTATTGGGGGTTTCACGACGTCATTTCAGCAGAAGGAATTGTTTGTAAGATATTTACAAGGAGCTGTAGGCACGGCTAGAGCAAAAAGAGTGTATGGCAATTGCTGAGGAAACTACTTAGGAAAAAGAACTTCCTGTTACTCTCTTTCTTTTACTTAGAGACTTGCTAGATCTAGGCCTCCTTGGTGCTTACTATTAAAGAAGGAACAAGAAAGATCTTATGGGACAGTTAAGGCCTCTATAGAAAAAAGTAAACGATTATGTGAAAGGGTTACAGAAAAGACACTATGAGCTTAAATTTGATATATGGCCAGATTTAACTAAGTATACTGAATATCATGATTTTTGGCCACAAATTGGGCACCCTCTAAGCACAATTGCTTAGAAAAGATTTAAAAAGTATAAAGTACAAAACTAAACAAAAGTAACTATGAAGTACTAGAGTTCATGCCTTTCTGTTCAGTACCTTGCCCATATGCTCTGGTTAATGGTTAATTGGTGATAAACATTGAAACCCATTGTATTTCTTACAAATAGAGGTAAAGCCGGAAACCAGTGCCTATCAGGCGACCAGCTGGTGACCACCCAAGAAGGAAGCCCTGCAGCAAGATTGTGTAACCTTTTGCCCTTTCTTTTGGAGACATTTGCTATAAAAGTTTGTTATCCTGTGCATTAAATCGCACTCAGCATCCACTCCTCTTGTGTGTGAATTGTCTGTTTGCCATATCATCACCTATTCCAGTTCCTCCACTAGGTGTCCTCTGTTGTCCCGACAGAGCCAGTCCGCGGCACATTTATAGTTTTAAAAAATAATTTTATGAATTATTTTTTGCCCTGATTGGCTTCCAACACTTATCCACAGATCTCAAGCTCCTGAGTAGATATGCCGAGTGGACAGGATTATGGGTGTGACCAACCAGAACAAGGCTTTAAGAATAATTTTAAAAGTAGAAGAAACTTTACTTCACGGAGTACTCTTTTATCATTTCCTACTTTTAAAGCATTGTGGAGTGATTATATGTGAATTTATTTCGTTTTGGGATTCTTACAAGATAGTAAGTGATGGTATTTAAAAGTTTAAGTACTTTTTTAAAAGGATACTAGAACTGTGGGAGAGAAGAAATTGGGCTCTCTTTGGACCTCAATTTATAATCTCAGTCTGTGCATATCACAATGTCATCAACACAGTCTGTGTTGAAGACAAAATGTGGCAGAAAGCAATTACCATGGGCAATAATTGTTATGCCATTAGTTATTGGACAATATGAATATTGAATTGAGAGTATAAGAGAATGGAGAGATTTTACCTACCATTTTTGTATTGCTGAAAAGTTTTTGGAAACTTTGACTCATTTCCTTCCTCCTGTGTGTATTTAGTTCCTTTAATTACAATTTTCTCAACACTAAAATGGGAATAACATTAGCATTATAGCAAACGTTTTCTGAAAAACTAAGAGACCTAAAACTGGTGAAATAATTAATATAAACTTCTATGAATGAGGTTTCAGCTTAGCCAGCAGGTTTTTTGGTTGTTGGTAGTGGTTGTGGGGCTTGAACTCTGGACTTGGGCGCTGTCCCTTAGCTCTTCACTTAAAGGGTATCGCCCTACCACTTGAGCCACAGCACCACATCCAGTTTTCTAGTGGTTTCTTGGAGATAAGAGTCTCACAGACTTTCATGCCTGGGCTGGCTGTGAACTGCAATCCTCAAATCTCAGCCTTTTCAGTAGCTAGGATTTTAGGCATGTGCCACCAGCGCCGGCTAACAGTTGTTTTTTTTTTTTTTTTTTTTTTTTTTTTAATACTAAACCGAATGTGATATGTATTAGAGAAATCATTACATGTAGTGAGAAACCAGAATTAATGTTATCCATTTACTATGCTTTGCTTCCAAGGAAGCCAAGTGGATAACTTCTCATGCTGTAAATCAAACTGGTTACCTTATGTCTTGATAGCGTAAAAATATCAAATACAGAATAATGAAGGAATTTTGTAGACTGTGGTGAAGTCCACATGAAAATGTGCAAAACTGATAAAACCTAAAAGTAACTGAGCAGTATATTGTGTTTTACATCATTTAAGTTAAATTGCAAAGATAGGGAAGACTTAGAAGAATGAATTCAATTTGTGATATTCTATCATAGGTCCTTAGCAGGATGAACTATTTCCTCATTCTAGTAGCGGTATCATCAAATGAGGGTAACTCTATTTTTGGGTTGCTTCCTTCAATTTATTCTTCAGTTTGAAATCTGAATTACATGAGACCAGGAAAATTAGACACGCAGGCTTTGGAAAGTGCAATAAGCATAAAATAAATAATATATATATAGCCTTATAAAAGGGCTAACTAAATTGAGTTATATAGTCTCAAGCATAAACAGAAAATGATTTAAGCAATATCATGTTTTTAAAAATTGAAAAATATTAGGAGTTGCTCATTTTGTCTTTCTACTACCTTGAATTATTTATTGATTTTCTATATAGAGATTACTGATGAGATTAACAAGGAACTTGATTAAAAATGGACAAAAGTTCTGAATAGACATGTTTTCCAAATAGCCCTGAAAATCACCAGTGGGTTTAAAAAGTTGTGTTTAATACCACTTCAATGCTAGCTTAATGCTTTCTGAACAGAAGTGATTAGAGAAATGCAATTCAAAATTAGTATGATACTACTTCATAACTATTATAATTCTTATCAGAAAAATAAAAGGAACTTGGTGTTGTGGTAAAGGCTTGTAATTCCAAGCTTTTGGGAGGTTGGAGTAAGAGGATTTGTGTCTAAGGCCAGTCTGGGGTATTGCTCATAGTAAAAATCTCTCCTTTTAAAAAGCTCAAAACGTAATCATGTTGGTGAGAGTGTGGAGAAAAGGAAATTTTCTACACTCTTGGTCAAAATACAGGGTAATATTCTTGTTGTAGAAAGTAGTATGCATTTTTCTAAAGAAATGCAAAGTTTAAATACCATCTGACCCACCAGTAATATGATTATTTTTCTCTGGGTAACTCATAAATATATCTATAGTTCATTGTTATTCACATTATTCACAACAGGCAAGATATAAATCAAAAGTAAGTGTTCAACTACAGATTAATAAAGCAACTTTGGTGAATGCACAAATATAGTTTTCTGTTTCATCCTTAAAATAGCAAAAGACTTCTCCCATTAGTCACAACTTACAATGACCTGAAGGATGTATTCTAAATGAAGAAAAATGTTGTTTTCTGATCTTTATAAAACCACACACACACACACACACACACACACACACACACACACAACCTAAAACAACAGAGAAAGTTTTCAAAAAGTAAAGCAAATTGCAATTGCTGGAGCAGTTAGGTCACAATATAGATGATAGTAGATATACAGGATGACCAAGTATAGAGTTGTAATGTACAACATGAGGATACAGGGGACAACACTGGACTTACATAGGAATGAAGCAAAATAAATAGGAATTGTTCTTTATTTTAGGGGTTGCTCTTTTAGTTTTTCTTCCTTCAGTAATGGATGAGATGAACGTAATTCTTTAAATATACCTACCTGTTTTCAGAAACAATAATAAAAATATAGCAATAATGTATGCTCAACATAAAACAAAATGTCAAATTAAAATACATGAGATTATCCTTAATATGAACTAATTATTACAAATAAGGGAATCCTTGGGACTTATGTTTCTTTAAGTCTGGCTTACTTCACTTAATGTGATTTTTTCCAAGATCTTCCATTTCCTTACAAATGAGGTAGTACCATTCTTTCTGATGGAAGCATAGTATTCCTTGTGTATGTATGGGTGCATGTGTGTGTGTTACATTTTCTTGAGCCATTCATCTACTGAGGGGAAACTGGGTTGATTCCAGCTATGTGTGTGTGTGTTATATTTTCTTGAGCCATTCATCTACTGAGGGGCGACTAGATTGATTCCATCTTAGCCAAGGTAAATAACACAGTGATAAAAATAATTGTGCTGGTAGCTTTAGTGTGGCCTTGTGTGTGGTCACTTGAGTAAATGCCCAGAAGTGTGATTACTGGGTAATAGGGGAGCATTATTGTGTACATAAGGATAATCTTAGTAGATGAGCAGAATAGCTCAATCGCTAGGTACATATGACCATATAAGGTGATTCCAAGTGAAATGAACTCCAAGAAAAGAATTTTACTATAACATAGGAAATATTAAACTAGCATACAGATTTTCAGCCTCATGTCAGTCACTGAAAAGGGAAAACAAAATGCACAACCAGTAGACCAATAGAGAAAAAATAGAAATCTAAACAATTAAGGTGGAGAGATGACTTGGATCAAGAATAACATATGACACAACTAGGAAACAAATAACAAGCATGTAGGTTTAAAAATAATTACCCACAATTCTATTAAATATTTTATATCAAAATTTATTAGAACTATACATCAAATCACAGTTTAATAGTATGTAATTTTAATAATAGGTTATTTATTATTGAATTCTTAATATTGACTGTTTAATATATAATTTTAGTAGCTATAGAAAAGAAGAAAGTGAAACTAATTTTAATGATATATTTCATGAATTGTAAAATTGAGAAGCATTAGAATTTAAACAAATGATATATCATTATTGTTTCATATTTGTGAATTAATGTATTAAAGCAAAGTGTATTTTACACTTAGCACTCATCTTAATACCAAATAATAAATTATTGCACATGATTCTTGGTATGAGCTGGAAGGATTCAGCACTGTGGTAAAATTCGCACCACAATACATGAGGGTATGACTCATCTCATCAAGCTTAAATTCTAGAAATTTGATTTCTACATGCATGTTAAATTCCTGTCTAGGTGACATCTATAAAATTATATACAATTATGTACACGAGGAGTATTTCAGATGATACATAAAAGTCATATTCTTTAATTAAATTTTTATTATTTTGTAACAAATAAATACTTATAGAGTGACTGAATTTCTGAGTAGATGATAGTGTATGTGTGCCAGATTATACATATTGAGGCTTATTTTATATTCTTGACAGTTGCATTTAATTTTGCATAAGAGGATAACTGTATTATATTGGATATATGAAAGTAAATTGAATATTTATTCCATTAATCCTTTGAAACTTGTCTAATTCCAATATAAATTACCCTCTGTTTGAAATAACGAAAATAACAACAGTTATAAGCAAGATAAATCAGTCTGTAGTAGACAAGTATTTTCAACTTTATTTTGGTAGTTGGTCCTCTTTTACACTACAGAATATTCTTCGGAAAATGTGTTCCTGGCTGTCCATAACTGCAGAATATTATGGTTTGATCTATCATAAGAGAAGGGGAACCTTCTTTCCAAAATTTTGCTCCCAGGGATGTGATCTGTTTTATGGAGGTGAGTTGGGAATGAACATTTTTCACAATCAACATTGAGAAGCCATCTTGATAGACCATTTCTGTAAGTGGTTACAGAGGATTATTCCTGGATTTCCAAGGATGCCATATTGCCTCATTTTGAGAAAATTAAAATAAGAATATAGTCAGCTGTATTTGTATGTTTAGGAGAAAAACCCATTGACTCTAGGCCAGCGGATCACTGGGGCACAGAGAAGCTAATTCATCGAAGAGTAATCCAAGACCTCTAAAAACAAAACAAACAAAAAACTCCAGTAACACTGCCAGTCAAGGCTGCTATCACAGCCCACATGAAGTCAGGCAAAAAACAGAAGCTAAGAGTTATTTCGCTGATAAATAAGATATTTTTGATGAGGCAGACTGAAATGAGACTCCAGAGAGAGGGTCAAAAGGACTGAACAGAGAGATTAAAATTGGTCACACAAAGATTGGAAAATAGTATTCCTTGTAGAACAAATAAATCATACAAGTCCTGTGCATGTAAGGACAAGACAGCAGACCACATTCCAGAAATGCACATTTTCTTAGACATCAGCTTAATGAATTGTCAATGGAAATCTTTGAATTCTTAAATATTTGACCACATGTAGAAGAAGGCCAATTGCTGAAGAGAAAGAAAATATCATCACTCTGTTAGAAGGTCCAATATCTCTTTAGGAAATAATAAAGCACAGATTCGTAATAAAAAGTGAAAACAATTATTCCAAATGAGGTTTTCATTTGTTTTGATGTAAATGTTCTTGATTTAGGTGCTATCAATTACCATATAATTGATCCAGCCCTTCAAATGAGTTGATATTTACTGCAGTATTCCCACATGAAGGAAAAGAAAAAATTTACAAATGTCTGATGAAATGAGTCAAGGATGAAGTGTTCTAATAGTGATATCTGAGGTTTAGACAGTGGTGAAGAGGTGGATTTTCTTTTATAAATGTCCTCCATTTTTAAACTGGTGCCAGTGGCTCACAGCTGTAATCCTAGCTACTCAGGAAGCTGAGATCTGAGGACTGCCATTCAAAGCCAGCCTGGGCAGGAAAGTCCCTGAGACTCATCTCCAATTAACCACCAGAAAACCAGAAGTGGTACTGTGGTTCAAGAAGTAGAGCACTCACTTGAGTTGAAGAGCTCAGAGACAGTGGCCACGCATGGACTTCAAACCCTTCGACCAACATCAACAACAAATAATCTTCTTTTTCTTGGACTGCCTACAGCTTTGCCTAGCATTCAACAAGAAGCCAGTTTATTGACCACCACATTCAAGTCTTATCCTAGCTGCTGCAAATAGAATGATTTGGTATCCTATGTCAAAAGGTTCATATTTGGGAAAACAAATACCAGCAATGGTAACTTTTTTTCCAGTCCTTGATCTCTGGGCCTGGACCCTGAACATTGTTATGCTGGTAGCTTTCATGTGAGCTTGTTTTACATTATCGGCCATTCTATGTGGGATGATTTAGAATCTGTCTTGCACTTGTAGATTTGAAGGCACCTTCTAGCTACCATAAATGAATGAATCTATGAAACCTATATTGCTCTGAGTGTGCATTCCTTTCTCTTTTCACTTAGTATAATTTCCTGAAGCCTTATGAGATGTTGTGATGTTAAGACGTGTAGTTCCAGTGACAGTTCGGACTGTCCAGTTGTATCTTGAACTGTCTCTGAGAATGGATGTGGCTGTCTCCAATGAATACTTCTGTTCCTGCTTTTTCCCATGTGGGCCTTTTATTTCCACACTGCAGCTGTGCTTTTGAATATGGTGGCCAACACAGTCACAGCAGTCACCTGCCTGGCTGTGCACCTTTCATAGATTTCTGTTTTCTTGTGAACACAGTATAAAATCTTCTTTTGAATAATATATCTATATATACATATAGCTGACTTGGTGTGACCCTCTAGAAGTGGAGTACCTGCTAGGACTCTAAATCTCTGTATCATTAGGGAGAGGTACAGTAATTTTCTGTTGTTATTCTGCCATTGTTTTTCCTCTTCATCAGATTTATTTTATATATTGTTGATTTTTTCACATAATTTAGGATTTGTGATGGTTTTATCAGGTTATTTTTGTTTTTTGTTTATGTTACTTTGAAATAGTGATTTCAGGCTTGTATGAAGAGACAGTAATGATATGAAATTTATGTTATTACATTGAAAGAAAGATAGCAGACATTTTAACCTATTTGCTACAGGTAAATTAATATTAAACAAAGCTAATTAAAATAATTACTTATTTGCTCTTCAGAGGATGAGAATATCATTCTTGGATATCTTGGAGGAAAAGACTTTAGACTCATTACAACTGATGACTTACATTGAAATTACTGTCTAAACTTTCTTCTTCAGAAAGGCAAAAGCTCCATTTCTTTCATGTTGGTTTTATAAAATCATAATATCTGCAGGTTGAATTGTTTGCCTCTGCTAATTTCAATTCCATTCCTCATCCATTAGGTATCTAGGGTTGTGGATGACCAATTCCTTAAAATACCTATATTGCTTATATTGTGATATAAATCTCAGTAATACTAATACAAATTTATGTTTGAATCTCATTTTGAGCTACATGCAGTCTCAAGCAAGGAACCTGACTATTTTACTCTTTTCTGTTTAATCAATAAATCCATTCTCTTTAGAAATATATTCTGATCTTTTATATTGCTATAGTAAGCATCATGTATTTCTAGTACTTTTAATGAAATAAATATAAAGTTTGGAACAGGAAGAAACAACACATTATCACTTTAAAGTAAATCCTTGGGGACTATTTCATATATAAAAATTAAAAAGTGCAATGCACATGTTTATACATAGATAATCTAATTTTAAAGTCAATTAGACACAAGAACTACCACATCAAGTCTCACTATGCTTAAAGTCACCAAAATATTAGTGTTCATGAATATCACTAATTTTAGAAAATGACAAGTCCCAACAAATTTATATTATATTGCAAATTTAAAAAATGAAAATTACACCCTCTTTCCTGTAATTCATTTATTCAGCAGAGAAACAAAAAATACAGGTTTGTCACATAGAACAATAGATGTAGAAGCAGACTGTCTTTACTTAAAATGATAAGCACATGCAAATCATGTGATTTATTCAAAGATACTATAAAAATTCATGAGAGGATTTGTGATCAGAAGTGATAGGTAAGAGAGTGTGTTGGAAGATGGCAGAGGAGAAGCTGGAGGATAAACAAGCTCTTGCAGAGAAAGCAGTTTTAGTGGTCCAATGAACAGTCGTAAGCCAGAGAATCACACCAAGTGTGCCATCACAGGACAGAGAGTTAGGCCAAAGAGGGAAAATCCAGGCAAGGAGACAGATCTGAACACTTGCCAGCAGCCATGGTTGCAGGGGCGGCAGAGGCAGCCGTAGCGGCCATACCTGCAACACAGAGAGTCCAGGACAAAGGCACCAGATGCGGTGGGCAAGCGGATTCTACTCAACACTAGCAAGAACTGACAAGGAGCAGAAATTTTCATCCTGTAGTTCGCAGATCAGAGATGACCCAAGAACCGAGTCTAGTTTCAGTAGAAGCCTGACATCCTCACTTCATCTCAGGGAGCAGAGGAGGGAAGGTCAACCCTCCCTCCCACTAGGAGGATTTCCATCTTTGATACAGACAAAGGCCTGGCTGAGCAGCTAGCTCCAACTCTGGCCTTGGAATAAAACAAGAGCCATTTACCAGGTCACAGAACCGGAACCTGGCCTGCCAGGTTCAGCTCCATACAGGTAAAAGTCACCCAGGCCGGGCCGGGCAAGTGCCGCCAGCCCCAGCAGTGGATTTCTTCACTGGGTAAACAGAGCCTGAGGCTGCCCTTCTCTACAGCTTCTTTGACAATCAATTGAAATTCAGTAAACATAGACCCTGAGAATGGCTCCAGGCTGGGCTCCAAAAGCTAGCTGCTCAGGGAAAAGTTCCTATTTGCTGAAAGGCCTTAACTCTACCCAGAACCTAGCCTCATCACAGCAACTCCAAACTAGAGAAAACAGCCATCTCCCTCTTTTGTGATACTCAAAGCAGATTTCTCTCCCATTGAACTAGCCTGGAAGGGGGATCATAAAATCCTAGGTAAAGCAGAGCATTTTTCTGCCTGCTCAAACAAACTGACTTAAGAAACCAGCCAAGCAACAGGAAAATCAAACACCACCACCAGACCAGAGACTCCAACAAGAAACTGGTTATGTACACAAGGGAGATACAGGATCTTCCCATCCCCCCCAAAAAAAACAAAGCATATTTGTTTTGTACCTTTTATAAAAATTTTTTTTCTAAAACTTTTTTTAGTTCTTAATTTTTAACTTTAATTTTTTTGTTTTCTATTAACTTTGTTTTTCTTCCTCTTACAATTTTTATTTTAGGGGTATATGTGTGTGTATTTTTTTTGTTTTTTTTTCTGTTTTTAAACTTTTTTTGTTTAGCTCTACTGACCTTTTGATCTTTTTTTTCCTTTCCTTCTCATTCTTTTTAATTTTTCTTCTATTTCATTCTTCTTTGCGTGACATAATTGCTGTTCTGCTCATCAGATATACCCGTAGTCGATTATTAGACCTTAGCCCAAATTGTGTAAACACTTAATCCAGATATTTATTATTCAGTTTAAAACCTCTTAGACTTAAAGTCCTTAATATCAATACTACCTCTTTATAAATATATAATATTTTTAGCATTTTATTTTTTTTAATTTTTTTAAATTTAATTTTATTTTATTTGTGAACATACTGTACAGAGGGGTTACAATTACATGGGCAGGATAATGCATACATTTCTTACCAAGCATTGCAGTCTCCTCCTTTGGTTTACCCTTCACATCCCTTCCCAGCCTCCCCCCTGCCCCCCAATCCCAATCCTTCTCCTTCCTCCCCTCCCCCCACCCGCACCGACGTTGTAAAGCTCGTTTTGGGCATGATAACTTGTACTTCTCATTGTTGCAACAGGTCCGCCTGTATCCTTAAACAACTGGTTTTTCCCCATCTCCTCCACAAGTTATACTGACATCAAATAGAGTGAAAGCAGGGGTTATACTGTGGGGGAGGGACATACAAAGCAACAAAGAGATAATCTTATTTTTAAGTTTTTCACATCTCCTTTCTATACCTTCCATTTTCTTATTCTATCCATGTTCTTTTGTGAATATTACGTTTTCAAATTTGCATAATTTTTAAGTGTTCCATTTTAATTTTAATTTTTCTATTTTTTTCTTGTCTTTTTTTCTTTCTCTTTCTTCTTTTTTTTTCTCTCTCTCTCTCTCTACTTTCATCCTATCCCACCTATTCCCCGCTTTGAGATTAGGACTTAGTTAATTTAATTCTCCCTCTGCCTTTTCATATCCCTCTATTCCTATTTTTACCCACATCTCTCCCTAAACCTAATAATTTCTGTTTGCCAAATTCAACTTTGCAGTTCATAGCCCATCAATACATACTTGTTTAATGTTGAATAGCTGTATCTGTTGAAATAGATCGTATCTGCAGACTTTTGACTGTGCAATTACAGACTTTGGTTGATGCTTGCCTTAAAATAGTGTTGTAGCACAAAACTGGTGTTACTTTCATCCAAAATGGACAGGGCAAGCCAGAAAAGCACAAGAAAAATGGCAAGTCCAGGTATCTCAACTCCCACTCATGATAATCGGGGACAGAACAGATAATGAATAATCCATCGGAGAGTTCCCAAAAAGCTCTACAAACCCTACTGGTAAATGTGGTAAATGAAAAGATTGAAAACCTGCATGAGCGTGATAGGGAGAGAGGAGGCCAAACAAAGGTCAATATAGGAATATCATGAACGTGAGGAAGCTACTCAAATATTGAAACAGGAATGGCGTGAACAGGCTGAGAAAATTAAAAGAGAAATAAAGGAATGGCGTGAGCAGGATGAGATCAGTCAAAGAGTAATTCAGGAATGGCAAGAGCAGGCTGAGAACACTCATAGAGAACTACACCAACATGAGGAAGCTAATCAAAAGTAATACAGGAATTGAGAGAGCAGGATGAAATTACAGAAAGATCACTAAAGGCATTCATGGAATCCATAAACAGAGAGCTGAAAGCACTTAGGGAGACCACAAACGGAATGCTGAATGGAACCAAACAGATGGAATGCAATGGAAATGCAAGGAAACCATAAACAAACAACTAAGTGATTTGAGAATATACACTGAAAACCAAATTAAGGAAGTAAAGAAGTTCATGCAAGATCTAAAACAAAGCTCCAACAAAGAATTTGAAGCCATCAAAGCCGACCAACTAGAAGGAAAAGAAATTAAAAAAAAAACAAAGTAGAAACTCTTGATAGTAGGTTAGACCAGGCAGAAGATCGAATTTCGGGGACTGAAGACAGCCTAGATATTAAAGAGAAAGAACATACAACCATCCAAGACATATCCAAGAAATATGATAGATCTATTCAACATTTGGAAGACACCATCAGAAGGCCTAATCTGAAGATAATGGGTGTAGAGCAGCACCTAGATACAGAAGTTAGTGGTCTAGGACATTTGTTTAACAGGACGCTAGCAGAGAACTTCCCAAACTGCAAAAAGAAGGCCTATTCAGACTCAAGATCCTTTTAGATCTACAAATAGACCAGACAAGAATAGCACATCCCACCGTCACATTACAATCCACAAAGGATCAATTCAGACCAAGGAAAACATCCTTAAAGCTGTCAAAGAGAAAAAAATCAATCACCTATAAAGGGAAAACAATTAGAATCACCTCAGATTTCTCAGCAGAGACAATCAAAGCAAGAAGAGCCTGTAATGATGTATGCTATGCCCTAAAGACAACTATCATCTAGAATTCTGTACCCAGTTAAACTCTCCTGCATAAATGAAGGTCCACAAAAAAACTTCTATAGCAAAGAAACTTTGAAACAATATATCTCCACCAAACCAGCCCTACAACAGATACTTAAAGATGCCCTACACATAGAAAACCAACAAGACCACAATAAATGCCAAGAAACTGCACCCAACCTGAAAATCCAAGAAACATAGGAAAAACCCAGTTGCCGGAGCCCCTAAGGTGGATAAAATGGCAGGAACTCCCAAATAACTCTCAGTCTTATCTCTCAACATTAATGGACTTAACTCTCCAATTAAGCAACATAGACTCTCTAGTTGGATGGAAAAGCAAGATGCTTCTATCTGCTGCCTTCAGGAGTCACATCATGCCCATAAAAAAAAAAAAAAAACACACACACATTTTCAATGTGAAAGGCTGGAACAAAATCTGCCAAACAAATTGCCCCCTTAAACAGGCAGGAGTTGTAATCTTAATATCAGATAAATTAGACTTCAAGTTAAAAGAGAAGAAATAAAGAATGTCCCTACATACTAATTAAGGGATCACTCCTTCAATGGATTTTACAATTCTAAATATCTATTCACCAAACAAAGGAGCACCCAAATTTATGCAAGAAACACTACTTTCCCTCAAATCCCACATAGATCCAAAGACATTAGTTGTTGGGGACTTTAACACTTTCCCCACTAGATAGATAAACTCGGCAAAAACTCAACAGAGAAATCGCAGATCTAAACAACTGCATAAATCAACTAGATTTAACAGACATCTACTGCATATTTCAACCAGCAGCATCAGAATACACGTTTATCTCAGCACTACATGGATCATTTTCCAAAACAGATCATATTTTAGGTCACAAAGCAAACTTGTCCAGATTCAGAAACATTGAAGTTATACCTTGCATTCTCTCAGACCACAAGGGAGTTAAATTAGAACTCAACACCAAAAGCCACCAAAGAAAGTCCGGTAACACATGGAGGCTGAACAACACACTGCTGAATCACGAGTGGGTCATGGAAGAGATTAGAAAGGAAATTCAAATGTTCATGATATTTGACAAAAATGAGCACACAAATCACCAGCTCCTCTAGGACACAGCAAAGGCAGGACTCAGGGGCAAGTTTATTGCTGCGATATCCTACATCAACAAATTGGAGAGATCTGAAATCAACAATTTAATGAGACATCTGAGCTTCCTTGAAAAGAACAGCAAGATAAACCCAATCCAGTACATGGAAAGAAATAATTAAAATTAAATCAGAATTAAATGAATTAGAATCCAAAAAAAGTAGAACGAATCACCAAAACAAAGATTTAGTTCTATGAAAATATTACCAAAATTGACAGACCCTTAGCAAATCTTATCGGAAAAAGAAGAGAAGATACCTAAATAAATAAACTCAGAGATGAGAATGGAAATATCACCACAGAAACAACCAAGATTCAGAACATTGTAAGGGAATTCTTCTCAAAACTTTACGATGATAAGTTTGAGAACTTCGCAGAAATCGACCATTTCCTAGCAAATATTGACATGCCAAAACTAAAGCAAGATGAGTTAAACTATCTTAACAGGACCATAACAAGCATTAAAATCAAAACAGCAATAAGAGACCTCCCAACTAAGAAAAGCCAAGGACCAGATGGTTTTGCAGCAGAATTCAACAAGCCCTTCAAAGCAGCGCTCACACCAATACTCATCCAAATCTTCAATGAAATTGAGAGAGAAAGTTCACTACCGAACTCATTCTATGAAGCCATCATAACCCTCATCCCCAAACCAGGCAGGGACTCATCAAAGAAAGAGAACCCATTTCTTTGATGAATATTGATGCAAAAACAACAAAATTTTGACCAATCAACTTCAACCGTTTATCCAAAAAATCATACACGACAATCAAAAACGATTGATTTTAGGGATGCAAAATTGGTTCAATATATGCAAATGAATTAAT